>NC_056747.1:1176468612-1176516112 GCF_019279795.1 Protopterus annectens | reverse complement strand
TACTAGGCTAGCAATCAGTGGGGCATTTATAAGCCTAGCTATGCAGCCCAAATGTATCCCATGGGCTGTTGTGCTTCAGAGGTTATTTTAAGGGGATGTATGTAAAATAGGCTATGATTTAATGGCTGCCTCTGTTCATCAGAGACATGGGTGTCAGACCAGGGGAGAATTTACAATTTTCTATCCACTGGTCCAGGTTGTGCTTGAATAGAGTTAGGGAATAGCTCTGCTTCACATGGATGGGAAGCCTGTACCAGAGAATGGAGATTTTCTGAGATACACACCTGTCCCTCCTACATGTCCTGTTTAAGTCCCTATCAAAGTTTAAATCCTTAGATCTAGTAGTGCTGGTGGTGTTTTTTTTTTTTTTTTGCAGATATGCAAAATGTCCATCAAAGTGGGATCCAAGGATGCCTTGTATGCCAGGCATAAATCGCCTCTCAGTGGTCTGTAGGAAGCAGAGTATAGCGATAGGGCTTTGAGGCAATCTGTAGAGGAAATTGTGTTTATACTCTGTGGATGTACTAGTCGTTGCATGTGTCTTGTCAGGTACATATTGAAGGGGCATCATACTCAATGCTGGATCTGATGAGGGCTGAGTACAGTGGCACGATGACTTTCCTGGACGTAGATGCCATGCCCTTACTTATAAGATGAGTGACACAGAATGATTTTCTTACTACTTTAGACATATGATGGCCAAAAGCCAGGTTACAAGCTACATGAGTCCCTAAATCCCTGACTACTGTGTCTACTTTTAGTGGTGTTTTATCAGTGAGGTAGTTTCCCTGGGTGGCCATCTTCCAAAATGGAAGTATTATGCATTTCCTGGCATTACGTTTTAAGCCCTGGCTTTGGCATCAGTCATGTGACTGTGTTAGACCTTCCTCTAGTTTGTTAGTATCTTGGGCAGGATTCTATGATTGCTTCTAGTTTGCAATCATCTGCAAACTTGGTAAGACAGAGGTCCCCTGACATTGGCCTTGACTTCCAAAAAATCAATGCCAAAGAAGAGTGGACCCACACAGAACCCTGGGGACTCCACTGGTGACTGGCCTCTTTGTGCAGGCCGTCTCTCAAGTCCTAACTTCCTGGGTCCTGTCTGTGCGCCAGCCATTATCCAGTGAGTAGCATGAGGGGTGTATGCCTAATTCTCTAAGTTTGTTTACAATTCCCATTTGGAGTGTTGTATCAAATGCCATAGCTAGGTCAAGGTAGGCAGTTTGCACATTTTGTCCTCAACCATTGTCCTGATTACCTTTTCAAAGAAGTTCACCAGGTTCAGAAGGCATGACCTGTCTGCATTTGATGAAACAAAACTGGCTTGTGACCAGTGTCTGAAGGTTTCCTCAGTCATTGTTAATTATTTCCATGATAATTCTTTCCATGGCTTTTCATATGAGACTAAAAAAAATAATGTCTTTCGGCTTTTAGGGGTTTCCACAGCAGAACTCCGGTCTGCTAATGATTGGCAGTGGATTTTCCATGATAATTCTTTCCATGGCTTTTCATATGAGACTAGTCAGACTAATCGATCTGTAGTTCCCAAAATCCACTGATGGTTCACCTTTGTGCAGACAGCTGATTGTTGCAGTCCTCCATTCACATGGCACAAAGCCTGTGTGGAGGCTATGGTTGAAATGTGACTCCAGTGGCCCTGACAAGTCATATTTCAAGCTATTTAGGAAGCATCCTGGGATGTTATTTGGGTTCATTGAAACTGTATTCTTGACCTTGGAGAGTACATCTATGGCCTGATCCCTACTGATAGATGGAGGGGTTATGTTAGATGGTATTTTCTGGGAGATGGCTGGGGATGAGACAGGGTGGTAAAGTTGGAGTTGAATTTGTCAGCCAGAAGATTTGATCTATCTCCAGGCTCCAATTACTGACAGTTCAGAACACTACTGTGTGCTGCCTTTGCGGTTTCAGACATAAAGAACGCCCTATGGTTGTCCTAGGCCTGGGATGCTATCTTTACCTCAAAATTTGCTTTCTTGGACTTAATTAGTCCTTTTAGTTGTCTATTCAGTTTGATGACAGAGTTTTTATCTTTTTTGGTGTTACACTCCCTAATTTTAGCTATGACTTTTTTATTTCATTGTACAACTTGTTTAATTTTGGATTCCACCAGGGTAGTTTGTTTTTAACTCATTAACCCCGACTACCATCTCATAGTGCCTCTGTGCTTACATCTGAGCACGCTATGAGATGATAGAAATTGTAAGCTGTTACCCGCAAGTGAAACATTAATGTAGGTTTGTAGATCAGCTTAGTGTAAAACACGCTGAAATCATAACTGAACTTGTTATTTACCTAATATTGTTTGATTCAGTGTGTTTTTCCCTGCTGGTCACATTAAACTTTTAGGAGAAAATCTCCTTTCAAAGTGTTTGTTCAAGCAAGTGGTGGCAGCCAATCAGATTCCTGCAATCCAAGCCACCACTTGCATAACACTTCCATGCATACTAAACAGTTAATCATATGATGTAAATGTGTAATAATTCAAACAGAAAGCCAAATAACATGTTTGAGCTACTATTAAAGTGCCCCAGCTGAGCCTAGTGCAGCATACTGTAAAATCCAGCTGGTACGTACTTGAAAAAAATATTGAAGCTCTAGGTCAAATTCCTGCTCTTATATTTAATGGGTTATAATGTTATTAAAAAGCATAAAGAAAAGCACATCAAGAGTTGTGATGAGGTAGGAACTAAAGTGGTTTTATTTCACGGTTAAAAATTGTCTTCATCGGCGTGCATGCCCCTTGGGATCATAAACCACGGTGGACATATGTTTCAAAGACGCTTACCTCTTCCCAGTTCCTGTTTCGAGTTACCACTTTATTGCAGCTTCTGTTTGGATCCAGTTTTTTTTCGATATGTTCTGACGGTTTTTGACACTATTGAAAAGAAAATATTCCAAAATACTAGAAATAGCTTTGCAGACATTGCGAGGTGCCACTGCTATGGCAACAGTGACGCTACAGTGTTTGGCATAAGGCGCCTGCACACTTTTCAGGCTCATGGTTTCAAGTGTTGGTGAAAACAATGATATGGAAGTTGCTTCTACATAAACGGTTGTGAAGTACAACAGATTGTTTAGTTTACCACATGGACATTGTTTCAAAGAGAAAATATGTACTGCCTGATTGTCTGACTAGTTTAAGGAGCAGTGGAGCGGATCCTAAACTAATGTTTTGTCAAGTGTGTTCATCTGAGTACAGATGTGCCAGGTTTCATTCTGTTCCTTCTAGAATTTATAATTTTGTGACAAAATAGGACTGATTACAGATATAGACTTCTTTTTAAAATGAGTGCAAATGCAAATTATCAAACTTCTAGGTTAATATATAAACAATAATTTAAAAGTGCCCCATATTTTTACTGGCTTTGTCTTTTGTCCCCAATTCTTAACTTGAGCAAAGAAGCTAGGAACTATGATGTACAAAACAAGGGCACAACGTGCATTCATTGCTTAATTTGTAAAGGAAATTATTAGTACATAACAGCAAAAATATGCAATGTAACGCAGTGTACACAAGCATCTACAGTACAAGCAACATTTACTTTTACATTACGTATATAGTCATATTTTAATTTTGGTACACAGACATCATACAAGGCATGCACATATTTTATCTAAACAGTACCTGTAATAAAAAGATTATTACAGTAAAAGTGTGAAGATTTTTATAATATTAGTTTGGTCTGATTGCGTAAAGAAGGAACTAAATAATAAGGATAGTACAAGGAAAAGGACCATTTTGTTTTGGGTGTTCTACAGCCCCTGGAGCCTCAGCTACTTGAATTCCAGAAACTCTTAGCCAGGTACTTAAACAGCTGTAATCCAACCAGCTGCTTGCGCTCTAACTCAAATGTGAAGTCAGCAATGCAGCTGACGCACCACCTGCTATTAACCTACAAACAAACAGAAGCAAATGGTTGCTGTAGGCCTGTTGAGTGGGGACGGGGAGCCAGGAGGGTGTTGTTAGATTTTAGAATGGGGCGTGGAATGTAGCGTGGACTTTAGGGTTAGGTAGGTGATTGGGGATTTTAGGGTTAGGGAGGGGGATGGTGATTTTAGGCTTAGAAAGCTATCATGAACAGTAAGGGGAAGAGGATTTTAGGTTTAGGGAGTGATAGGGTATTTAGTGTTAGGGAGGGATAGGGGATTTTAATTTTAGGAAGGGCTGGAGTAATTTAGGGTTAAGCACTAGGTGAGAGTTTTTAGGGGTAGGATCATTGTTCTGGTAGGGATAGGTAAGTTACAGGACATGAGTTACTAGGAATTAGAGCACTTAATGAAATCAGCGAGTGGCATACCTCTCAACTGTCCAGATTTTCACAGAATGTCCAGATTTTTGCCTCATATTTTGGTCTGTTCCTCATAGAATTTGTGATTTTCTGGATTTTTCTGATAAATCAATGAGGAGAGAATTCAGTAAATAATGACAGGCAGCATCGTACCATTCAGAAAATGCACTGTAATTCAGGGCCTTTTATTCTAACAGCTTCTATGTTTATAACAGCAGTATACTCAGATATACTAATGAAGGGGCCATTGGGGGGAATGTTTCATTTTGGTTATTGTGCATACTTGGAAGGGGTGCTGAAGGGGTTGTTGATGGAAATGCTGCATTCTGGTGCTTGTGCGTAGTAGGACAGACTGCGGAAGGGGTCACTGGGGAGATGTTTCATTTTGGTGCTTCTGTATACTCACACAACATCAGATAAAGACGGTATGTACTAACCATAATGTTCCTTCTGTGTTGTCCATTTCATTCTTCCTCAACTACCTACCCTCTGAACCCCCTGATTTTTTCTTCCTGTATATATCTATCTATATATATATATATATATATATATATATATATATATATATATATATATATATATATAGGTCTAGTTTGTTTCTTTAAATCTCATTTCACTGAATTTAATTTCACTCCGACTACTTTGCTGAAAACACAAATTACTGAAAACTCGTTTGACTGAATCTCATTTCACTGAACTGCAGTTAGTATATATGGCACTGTGTAGAGTACTGTAAGGCAAGTAAAAGGTATATGTCCTTTTCCCCACTGTAGTGCGATCCTGGAGTTAGTATATATATAGTTAAGGGGGGGGGGCGTAGCCTTCCACCTGGTTTGTTTTATATTTTATTTTACCAAAAACTTCAAAACAATACATTTTAAACAATAGACATGCATAGTTGCAACACTAGTGACTAACTTTCTCCAAAAGACAATATGTACTCAAACTAAGTGGGGGGCTATGCCCCCCAAACCCCCCAATGTGAGGGGCTGTGCCCCCCCACCTCCCTAACTATATATATACTAATTCCAAGATCGCACTAGAGTGGGGCAAAGGGGCATATACCTTTTACTTGCCTTACAGTACTCTACACAGTGCCATATATACTAACTGCAGTTCAGTGAAATGAGTTTTCAGTAATTTGAGTTTTCAGTGAAGTGGTCGGGGTGAAATGAAATTCAGTGAAACGAGATTCAACTAAACAAAGTAGACCCATATATATATATATATATATATATATATATATATATATATACACGTACATAATGTACTTGCACACACGTATATATATATATATATATATATATATATATATATGTGTGTGTGTATATGGATATATATATATATATATATATATATATATATATATATATATATATATATATATATATACATAATGTACTTGCACACACACACACATATATATATATATATATATATATATATATATATATATATATATATATATATCCATGTATATATCTTGCTACAGAGACTACTTCAGCAGTCACATGACAAATGTTTCATCTTGGTGCTTGTGTGCATTTGGTAGTAACTCTTAGTCTTTTCACATATTGTCTTGGTTTAGCTCTCCACTCAGTCTCCCTCCCTTCTGGGGGAGTAAATGTATGTAGGTCAGGGCAACAGGCTTTACATTAGCTCCCTCCTTTGACTCCTTATGGCCATTGCCAAAAGGACACATGTAAATGGAAAAGGCAGAGGTAAGGCAGAGTGCTGGCATTGCATGCAGTTGGGGGTCATTGCTGCTACCGGCAGTTTGAGTGGGTAGCCAGCATAGGTAGGGGACACTTCAGACGCCCACGAGCTGAAGCCCCATGCCTATTCTCACCATATTAGTGGAGTGGTGATCCTTACTCTGCTTTTTCTCTTTACATGTGCCCTTGCTGTTCCCCCTTGTCAGTCACTGCGTATAATTAGGTGTTTTCAGGTCTGGTAGGTATGTACCTCTGCAGCATCACTCATTATGAGTCATTTGTTGTTGTCAAGGATGTACCTCTGCATCGTCATCACCAGTTATGTACCTTATTAAAAGAATAATGCCCGTGTGGATAGGAGTGAAGATTTGGATGGGCTAGCCAGGTAACGCATATGATATACATATATATGTAGTCTTCCAATACATCTCTCAGACATCAGTAGTAACCTATTTGCATTTCTTTCCTGTGCAAGTGCACCCACCTTGTTACAGTGGTAAAACACAAGAAAAACAACAAACAAACTGAGAAATAGAAAGCCGAGTCCAGCATGTTAGTATCTTCCCAAACGAAAGGACAACTGATTAAATCCACTTAAACTGCAAAAACAGGTAGTAGGAATCTCCACATAAGCAGCAAAGGAAACCGTGATTTATTTAAAATATTTATTTTAAGCGCTTTTCGTCTTAATCACCTTAATCAATTAATGATCAGCTGTGCCTATAAAAGGAGGTTTTAATGTTCAAGTTTAAGTTTCTGATGAAGTCTTGCGGATTAAAGCAGACGAAAACCGCTTAAAATAAATATCTTAAATAAATCACGGTTTCCTTTGCTGCTTATGTGAAGATTCCTACTACCTGTTTTTAAAGTTTGAGTGGATTTAATCAGTTGTCCTTTCGTTTGGGAAGATACTAACACGCTGGACTCATCTTTCTATTTCTCAGTTTGTTTGTTGTTTTTCTTGTGTTTTACCGAGTTTCAAGTATGGCTACGGGCTCGGCAGTTAGTTCTTCCCCGTTTAAACCTAACAGCACACCAGAGTTGTTGAAACTCCAAAGCAGCACTGTGTATGTTAATGTTCCAGTTTCTGCAGACGGTGTGGACAATGCACTATCTAGTCCAAGTTCGAACACCATACTGGACTCACTAATGAGTAAAGTGGATTCTATTTTTAAAAGACTTGATCAACTCGACAGAAGTCAAAGCGAAATTGATTACAGCACCTGCAGCAGCTCAGTATGTTCGTTCGCCTGTTCATAGTGGCCGTTCTGAACCTGTATCAGCCACACAGGACAAATTGCCTGATGAAAGTTTTCCAATAGGTGTTGGAAGGCACGACAACAATATGCAGAATAAGTATATGGTTGGAGTATATGGACTTCCTAATGGGGAGTTTAATGCTTCAACTGTTACTAGAGAAGAAGTAAATACCGTGACAATTATTGAAACACCACTGCCAGTATCCATAACTCATGATACGGATGTGCATGTTACAGCACCTCTAGAGGATGTAAGGAAGTTAAACACCATGGTTCCAGTCACAGCTACGGTGCAGGCTACCCCTCTCCTGCAACTTTATGTGTACAAGCTAGAACTGATGATTATAGCCAAGATGTTACACTTACCTCATGGATTGCAGATGGTTTTTCTTTTACACAAGAGTCTAAGAACAAGAACCATGGACTCACTACAACAGAAGGTAACAACCCAATTACTGATAATATTATTTCCAAGTTAAAAACTTTCGATTCATACTTAATTAAGTTGAGGAAATTACAATTAGAAATAGCAAATTTTCGTGAATGTATTTCTCGTAGAGTAGTGCCGAAAGGACTGTGGCGGCACTCCTATCCTACAGGTTTAATACCTAATTCAATATTTCATATTGAGTTAAACAATCTATTTGATAGACAAGGCTTTGAACTCCTCGACTTAATGATAAAGCACTATAGTTTATGGATTGATGAACTATCCCAGTGCGTTATCAATCTTGACAAAAGTATACAACTGGACTTTGAATTCAGTAGATATAAATATGAGTACGGGTGTGTATTCACCAGTATAGACCATTATATGACCATATTGAGACTGAATAAAACTAAGAAGTTGGAAAGGGATAGTAAAGCTTATGCTGCTGGGACTGCTTATCCTGAACCATCACCCGCCCAGGTTTGGAGGAAAAATCATACTTATGGTAACCAACAAAATATGCCTCCAAACACTAATTCTACAAATAATAACATTAGTGGTGACTTTGGTGACCAGGTACAAGTAATAGATGATAGAAGTGACAAACAACCTCCAGATAGCAACAACTTAACGGATATTAATAGACTTCCTTCTGACCAAGGAGCCATGAGATGGAGTGATAGGTTACGTAGTGCTCACCATAGTCAAAAAATCAACGACCACTCTAATCAACAGCAGAATTTTTGGCAGGGTTCAAACGTAGGTGCCAGGCCCAAACAGAACAATACGTTATCATACCAGCAAAGGTACAAGCAACAGAAATTCAGCAAGAACGAAACTTAAGGGCCTGTAGTCAGTACATAGATGTGGCTTGTAAGGCTGACAGTCTTCCTACTGGCTCTGTGCTGGGTATGCAATTCAATCAACGACTAGAGTCGGATAACAGCTCTTTTTTGGATGGTCTAACAGCATACCAATATCCAGTAATTACTATGAATAAAGCATGTGACTTTAAAGTATATAATTATTCATCTGTTAATATTAGTGCAGAAATTGTTGATTTTTTTTCTAAGGGTCTTACCTTTGTACCATCTCAACCTATTAACTTAGTAAACACTATTATAGACATCAAAATGTTTACTAGGAAATTTAATTTTAAGTTAATATTTGATAACTTGTTAAATACTGTGAACCATGACAAGTTTCATACCTCTAGTACATTAAATCCACCTTTGGTCCCGTTATCGCAGACCTTTGAACAAATGTGCAAATTGGATATTCGACACATGGTTAACAATATGTATAGGTACAAGACCTCTTACAACATGAGTAAGGAAGAACGTGAATTTTTAGTATTCATTAAAACTCAAGGTTTACGTTTCTGTAAACAGGATAAGGGAGGAGGACTTGTAGTCTTTGACAATTTAGACTACCAAGATCGGATGTGTAACCTATTGAATACCAACTGGTATGATGTAAGTTCACGTTCTGAAGTGAATAAAGCTTACAACTTGATTAAAAGCTGCATTGAAGATCTATTCATTGAGGGTAGAGTTGAACAGCATGTCTACAACTACTTGCTAACTCCTTATCCTAGATACCCTTGTATTTTTGGTATCCCTAAGATACACAAGAACTTGGTCGACCCCCCTTTGAGACCATTGGTTGATGGTCGGGGTTCTCCCATGTATTCTTGTGCCAAAGTTATAGACGCAATACTTCAAAAATATTTAGTATATGAGACCCAAATCTGTAAAGACTCATGGTCATTTTTGAAGAAGATTGAAGCTATTGAATTCAATGCTAATTTCAACTTCCTCACTATCGATGTGAAGGACCTTTATACGTGTATCCCACACACAATAGCTATTGAATGGGTCAAAGTAATGCTTAACAAACATAAAGCTCCAGTCGTAGAGATCAGACTGGTTACAGAATTGATTGACTTAGTATTGTCTAATAATTTCTTCATGTTTCAGGACCAATTCTACCTCCAAAAAGTGGGGGTTGACATGGGGTCTCCCTGTGGTGCTAGTGGCGCTAACTTTGTCATGGCACATTGGGAGTCCGAATATGTATTTAACAAAAATAACAATGACCTTTGCAACTCATTAGTCCTGTATACACGCTATGTGGATGATATTTTCATTCTGATTAATGGCGATGAAAGTATAAGTGTAAACTTAGTAGATTACTTTAACACTACTACACAATTCTTGCAATTTACACATGCATTTAGTACCAACAAAATAGCATACTTAGACATATAGTTGGTTAAAATGTATGAATTAAATAGCTATATAGCTAAAATTTACAGGAAAACCATGTACTCTAATACATTCCTTCACTTCTCAAGTAACCACCCTGCACATCAAAAGAGGTCAGTCATTAAGGGCCAACTGGTGAGAGCTTCAAGAATGATCACCTTAGAGGCTGACTTTCTTGATGAATGCTCCCTACTTAGGAGTATGTTTATCCAACGAGGCTATCCAGAATCCCTATTAGATAACTTAATCAATGAGGTCAGAACAAAGAGAACAGATAAAATATATCTACCACTTCTAAATGTTAAAAATGTCTCTATTGAGTCTGCCAATGGTAGTGGAAAGGACCCCCTGCCTTTTGATGTTAGTCTACAGTGTAGGCAGGTCAAAGACAATGATACAAATTTCATCACCACTTTCTCGACACAGTTTTTTGTGTATTAGTATATTGAAAAAGAATTGGGAACTATTTAAAATCAATAGTAATATTTACAATAAATTAGGTGAATTCCCTAGAGTTACTTTTAGAAGAGGGCGGAATTTGAAAGCTATTTTAGAACAGACAAACACCTTTACCACCCCCTGTAATGGTATGACTAAATGTGAATGTTGCAACTATTGCAAATTTGTGGATGTGACTAACAACTTTACCATTAATGGTACACAATACAAAATTAGAGATAAATTTAACTGTAATTCCAGCTTTGCTGTATATCTTGCTGAGTGTAAGCTGTGCCCTGCTTTTTATGTGGGCAAAACGGAGTGGAGGCTCCGTGAAAGGATATAAGAACATCAATATGCAACTAAGAAACAGAAGTTGGAAAATGCTCTAGCAAAACATTCTTATACTAATAAAGAACATACCTTTAAATTCATTATTATAGACCAAGTAAAGGTTGATAGTAGGGGGGGGGGGGGGCTAGACCTTTGAAATTAGAAGAATTGGAACTAAACTGGCAGGTTAGACTCAATGCCTGTTACCCACCAGGCTTGAATGAAACCTGCTCTATTATTAGCATCTTAAGACTGAAAAGTCTGAAGAAATGAATGTACAATAGTGTAAGGTATTAGTTAGTTCCATATCAAGGGTCTATGCTAGCATAGTAAACACCTATCGACATGAATGGATTACTGAATTTTTGTACTGTAAGTACCTAGTTTAAAGTATAACTGGTTTTATAAGTCACATTATGAAATAGCTGACATTTTTTCACATCTGTATTACTAACAGTTGTCCTTACAGCATAAATACATTTAACAATTAGAATTTATAATTTATAGTTCTTGTAGACAACTTAGTATTTACAAGGCTGCTGCAGTATTTAGTTAAGTTTTGTATTTGTTATGTGTGCTTAGCACTTTTTTAACTTTATGTATGTTTTTTTACTGTGCCTTTAAGAGTATCAGTTTGAACAATTAACGATCAGCTGTGCCTATAAAAGGTTTTAATGTTCAAGTTTAAGTTTCTGATGAAGTCTTGCGGATTAAAGCAGATGAAAAGCGCTTAAAATAAATATTTTAAATAAATGACGGTTTCCTTTGCTGCTTATGTGAAGATTCCTACTACCTGTTTTTAGAGTTTGAGTGGATTTAATCAGTTGTCCTTTCGTTTGGGAAGATAGTAACACGCTGGATTCGGCTTTCTATTTCTCACCTTGTTACAGTGACATGGCTTCATGAGCAGGAGAACGACAAGTGAGAGTGTGGGTGTGTGGCCATTCCTACATACAGTGGGCTGCCAGCCATGCCACCAGAAATGACAAATACTACAACATGAGCTTTCCCACTTCTAGTGTGAAGTTACACTGAATTGCAAGAAGAGGTATGCACTGGAGCGGACTCCTGCAGTTGTTGGAAGAGAAGTATTCTATCTACCCTGAATCTGATATTCTTGAGCTGCACATTGTAGGGAATTATGTCATCACTCACCCATTCGGAAGGCTACGGTTTCAAATCAGAACAATTTTTGAAAACCTGCAGTCGTGGTGGCCATGTTGTTAGTTTGCATGATCTGACATAATTCCTTGCCAGATATGGAAAACAGCAAACAGTCAATGGGCAGCGCACAAGGCCAGACATTTACAGAATGGGTTTATGCATGGCTTGATGCACAGTGGCAGTGGATCAACAATCTGCCATGACAGCATCACTGCAGAAGATGTTCACCTTTTCAGAAGCGATGGTGTTCACCTAAGGATGGCATTGCATTGTTCTTGACTGACCTCCACAATGGCGTGATGACAGCTATGCATGATAAATTGGTAACATGCAGAAAGTGAGAACGAATTGAAAATGGCCATGACCAAGTAGGACCAGTATGGTAAGTCAAACCCTATTGTTATATTTTATGAACACTGTTGTCACTACTTACAACACAGGAAAAGACCTGCTAGGGAACTTGTACACATGCTGGGTAACACTTCATTTTCAGATTGTAAGAGAATGATCTGTATGCTGTGCACGGGTACAGATAACTGTTTGACTATAAATTGTGTTATGTAAATTGTGATATTTTTCTGAGTTTGGCAAATAACTGTGGTAGGGAGCTAGTGAACATGCTGAGTAAGAACAACTGTTTGAGGACAGTGCTACCATGTACAAGAGCATATGTCAATAAGCATCCTGCAATATTTTTCTTTTCTGCTTTTATCAGTCATGTGTAGAATTTAGATGACAGGAAGGGCTAAGTAATACAGAACTGTTATAAAACTTTTACAGCACTACTCATGGCTTTCCCTGACAGATGGTAATGACTCAGTCTTACAGAATACTTGCACCATGAATGTAATGTGTAATGGATGTTTGCTCAAAAGGTTATGTGGAGCAATTATCACCTTTGTTAGAGCATGCAGAATCTTGCAGTCAAGACATGCTGGTGATTATCACATTATTTGTGCAGTTACAGTATAACACTGAGTCATTAGCACTTGTCAGGTAACATTGCAACAATATGTGCAGTTACAGAAAAACACTGAGTCATTAGCACTTGTCAGGTAACATTGTAACAATATGTGCAGTTATAGTATAACACTGAGTCATTAGCAATTGTCAGGTAAAAATCATTGGCAGCTGTCACTGTTATTCACTTTACTAAAAGTCATTATCACACTCCCTATGATTATGAGTGCTACAGATATTTTTCATATTTAGTTGTAAAAGTCTGGAACTTATCTTAAAGACAGTTTTAGTACTTACAAGTTTGGTTACAATTATGGTTATGATAGTTATGATTTATTTTCATATTTTGCTAAATAACTTTTTCAGGGAACATGTCATCAGGGTAAGTAATACCTCATTTCGAAGCCAGTATTAGTAATTACAGGATGGAAAAAGAACTGTGTCTGTATACTGAACAAATGTACAGATATATTTTATTTAGGACTTCAGTTATGGAAATTATGATTTTTTTTTATATTTTGGTAAATAACTTTACTAGGGAGCATGTAATTGTGCCAAGTGATACCTCATTTTGAAGACAGTGTTAGTCCTTACAACATGATAAAATAACTGTAAGCTGTACACACACATATATATATATATATATATATATATATATATATATATATATATATATATATATATATCACAGTTTGTTTAGGACTTAGGTTATGAGAATTATGATATTTTTCATATTTGCTAAATAACTTTGTTAGGGAACATGCCAACATGCTAAGTAATACCTCATTTTGAAGCTGACACTGAACCGCACAACTTCTACACTGATATATAGTGTCTGTCTATTACAGGTGATGAAATATGATGCATGCTTTGTTACTTACCAGATTATGACAAATATTAATCATATTTCTATGAATATCTCAATAATGGAGCATGACACAGTACTGGCTAAGGTGTCTTTTTAAAGCTGACATTCATATAAAGTAATGAATCAAAAATTGTATGGGTCTATGTGGCATGTTCATAGAGAAATTGTGATTTGTTTTACCATAAAGACAAAACAATATGCATAATATCAGCATTCACCTGGAAAATATTTCATCATAATTTAGATGCACACTATCAACATTTATACCTTTGGAAAGACCTGTGTCTACTGAACAACTTTCACATTTACGTTTTTAGTCTAGCTCTTACGGTTAAAGAGTTATGAACATTTGTTTTCTGTATGGTGTTACAAATGGATTATCAGAAAAACAGCTCAGGCTGCACTGTTGTTCCTATGGTGGAAGTAAGCAATCACCATTCTGTAGGCTATTGGCCCTGAGGCCCTTATAAGCCTAGCCAAGAGTTTAGCCCATGTTCAGACAAGTCAATACCCAAAGCCCCTGTCCAGCAGGGACACAGGTCGAATCCCAGGAGTGTATTTTCTGTTTCCCATCCAGTTATCCAGGTTGCACTTGAAAAGGGATAATGAGGTGCTCTGCTTGATGTGGAGAGGGAGTCTATTCCACAGATGGGGGAGTCTCAGGACACAAATCTGTCCCGTCAACAAGTCTTATTGATGTCACAGACCAGGCTGAGGTTGCTCATGCAGGTTACTCGAGTGGAGCTTGACTTGCAGATATGCAGCAGTCCCATCAAAGCGGTGTCTGAGATTGCTTTGCATGCTAGACAGAGGTCACCTCTGAGGAGTGTGTATGAAAATGAGTAGAAGGACAAGGCTTTTAGCCTATCTGTGTAGGGTAGATATTTGAGGCCCTGGATTCTTCTGGAGAGGAACCTCTGTGGGCTCTCCAGCTGCTGCATGTGCTTTGCGAGGTACATGCCGAAGAGGGCACTGTACTCAATAATTGGCCTTATAAGGGAAGAATACAGGGATGTTATGACCTCCTTGTCATCTCAGTAGCAACACCACAATCAGCTCACATATAAATAGCTATGCATTACTGCTTTTATGCAGGTATCTAACTTTTGCATGCTCATCTGCATAAGGGCTCTGCAGTTCATCTTACTCATTAAACATTCTGGTGCTTCATTCTGCTTTCTCTGAATCATGAAGGTCTCGATGTCTCTGCATCTACTGCACACCAGCATTACTCACCTCGCACCTTAATTCTGAATCCTACCCTAAGAATTCCACACCAGCACTGCTCACTGCGCACCACAATTCTGAGTCCTACCATACAAATTGCACACCAGCACTACTCACCGAGCACCACAATTCTGAATCCTACCCTAAGAATTGCACAAAAGCACTACTCACCGAGCACCACAATTCTGAATCCTACCCTAAGAATTGCACAAAAGCACTGCTCACCACCCACCATAATTCTGAATCCTACCCTAAGAATTGTTACAATATACCATCTAAACATTCAGTGGGTGTACTGAGGAAAATAAATATTTAATAAGTTCCTAAAATTATAGTTTACCATTTAGTTTTACCATGCATATGAAACTTGTAAATAAATGTTTCCTCAAATGTGCAGGCAATATTGCACATTATACACTATGCAGGAATGATATTAAACTCATGTTTCATTAAAGGTCAACTATACATTGAATATAACTTTTCCCTATCCCAAAGTGTTCATACCCAACAGAAAAAAGGTCCATACACTGATTGCCATATTTTAATAAAGCAAGACTTTGCTGTTTCTCCTTTTGCATGCATTTTGGGTTTCTGAACTAGTCACCTCCTCGGTCCACATCATGCTAGGTATGCAGGAAATATTTCAATACTTTAAGAATTTGTTTCCTTGACTCTTACAGCATACTAACTCACAAGTGTTTTATTTTTGGCCCAGACAAAAACCTATAATAAAGCATTTTAACCCTGCCTTCTTGCTGTCCCACTAAAAACATAAATCTGCTGAGTTTCAGAGGTATTACAGCTCTGTTGCTTTGTAGTATCAGTCAGGTGATGTGTAGTGTCAGATACTGTATAGTGCACGTCACAGTTCTGTTATTGTGTTGTGGCAGTGAGATACTGTGTAGTGCCATTTACAGGTCTGTTACTGTACTGTGTCAGTCAGATACTTTGTAGTGCCATTCACAGCTCTGTTACTGTACTGTCAGTCAGATACTGTGTAGTGCCATTCACAGCTCTGTTACTGTACTGTGTCAGTCAGATACTTTGTAGTGCCATTCACAGCTCTGTTACTGTACTGTGTCAGTCAGATACTGTGTAATGCCATTCACAGCTCTGTTACTGTACTGTGTCAGTCAGATACTGTGTAGTGCCATTCACAGCTCTGTTACTGTACTGTGTCAGTCAGATACTTTGTAGTGCCATTCACAGCTCTGTTACTGTACTGTGTCAGTCAGATACTGTGTAGTGCCATTCACAGCTCTGTTACTGTACTGTCAGTCAGATACTGTGTAGTGCCATTCACAGCTCTGTTACTGTACTGTGTCAGTCAGATACTTTGTAGTGCCATTCGCAGCTCTGTTACTGTACTGTGTCAGTCAGATACTTTGTAGTGCCATTCACAGCTCTGTTACTGTACTGTGTCAGTCCGATACTTTGTAGTGCCATTCACAGCTCTGTTACTATACTGTGTCAGTCAGATACTTTGTAGTGCCATTCACAGCTCCATTACTGTACTGTGTCAGTCAGATACTGTGCAGTGCCATTCACAGCTCTGTTACTGTACTGTCAGTCAGATACTGTGTAGTGCCATTCACAGCTATGTTACTGTACTGTGTCAGTCAGATACTTTGTAGTGCCATTCACAGCTCTGTTACTGTACTGTGTCAGTCAGATACTGTGTAATGCCATTCACAGCTCTGTTACTGTACTGTGTCAGTCAGACACTGTGTAGTGCCATTCACAGCTCTGTTACTGTACTGTGTCAGTCAGATACTGTGTAGTGCCATTCACAGCTATGTTACTGTACTGTGTCAGTCAGATACTTTGTAGTGCCATTCACAGCTCTGTTACTGTACTGTGTCAGTCAGATACTTTGTAATGCCATTCACAGCTCTGTTACTGTACTGTGTCAGTCAGACACTGTGTAGTGCCATTCACAGCTCTGTTACTGTACTGTGTCAGTCAGATACTGTGTAGTGACATTCCAGAGTCCAAATGCAAGTAATAGTTTTGAATACTGCCATTCTGAGTGAAGGAACAGGCCATCCTGAAAGAGACGGATGTTAAAATACACATATTCTATAAATATGAAGTACCTTGAAGGAAGAAGAAAACCTAGATTAAAATAACATCACATCACAATGGCTGCTCACAGTGACATTTGCCAAATAAATGAACAAGCAAACAATAATGATTACTTATTGCACAGCAGATATGTAGCAATATATAGACTATTAAGGTAAGGTAAAAACATGTTTTTTATTAGTTTCTAACCATAGTTGTCCTTTAGTAATACTTCATTACTGAGGAATTGCTATTGGTTGTGCAGAGTAATTTGATAATTTTGACACAGTCTGCAGCATCACTACAGAGGGTAAGGGATTCACTTACTTATGGCAAGATATTTTAAGCATTCCACTGGAGGTCAGCAAACATTTGACACCAGGTAAAGAGAAGAAAAGTTTTTAAGCCTGCTTGTGTTGACTTTGCTCAACATGCATTGATCTATATCTCTTTGCATGCCTCTGGATTGATTAATAAGGTTTGAAATACTACAAAATGGCTGCTCAAGTGGAACCTAATAAAATACTGATAGTCAATGATGTCAAGATTCAAACCCAGATTAGTAAAGTTCTCATCAGCTACACAGTCATCATTTGCATGTTTTGTTAGGATTATCTTTACTGTGAATCACAGAAGAATTGGGCCCCAATTAAAACTATTGACACTATTTCTTTATTTGGGGAGGGATCCCTGCCACAAGTCATGACTTTAACAGTATATGGAATTGATGTTTTTTAGGCAGATCAGAAACCTATGCTGGGGAGAAGAGTTCCTGATCTTGGACTTTTGTGATAATTTCTGAAGGCACCCTTCTAACAACAGAGACCAAATATAGTTCCTAATGAAAACAATGTGTCGTCAGATAGCAGTCAAGGGCAGCAGTGGCAGCTCTCTGATCCATTCTGCTTCCCTGTGCAACTTGTTGTCCCCTAAGATGGTTGAGAGTCAAACCCATAGTCTGGCAAAGTATAAAAAGACCAGACTACCTTCTGACAATGGGCATAGCAGTGGGGTGCTGATGGCTCCACATGGGAGGCCATGCTGTCACTGAAGGCATCACATTCCAGACAAGATATGTAATAAAAAAAATAAAGCAAAAATAGAATGTGCAGAACTGCATTTGACTGGACAATGAATTCTACACAAAACAAAACCATATGTTGTATGAGATATCAGAAATAAAAATGCATGTTTGTTGAAAATGTATTCAAATTCAGACTAATGAAACACAGGACAGGATGTGCAACAAGGCATTCAGCTATTTGCTGATATAGTTATTAACTAAGTAGGTAGACTTATCAAGTGGTCTTTTCTCAATCATGACTGAGAAAACCAAGGAAGTAAACTGCATTTCTTCATGCAAAATGGGGATGGGAAAATATAAACAGATCATTTCTTACAAACTGAAGCACATCAGTAGATGCAATGCATACACACTTCTGCATCTCTGTTTCATAAGCAAATTAACGGATATTAATTTACAGTTATGTTATGCTTAAGTAACCAACAGATAATCGTTGTGTGCTAGGCAACACAGCATCTTACAGATTCTTATCTTGACATAGAAAAGTCATGTCAAAAGGTAAAGCACTCTTCTCCACCTTTGGGATGGCTAAGCTGTGGTCAGCATCCAAGAAGGTTAATTCCAAAAGGTGGTAGCCATAAATGATGTAACAAGGCTAGAGACACAGCTAAGTACCATGTGTGCAGTTTTGCTTGGCTGCATATAGCTTATCAGCATACAGTCAGTCTATTACAAGTCAGTTGCCTGTGGTAAAGGTTGCCAGTGAGATGTTACAGGACTAGCAAACATTATCTCCCATTCATGTCAGGTGTACTCTTCATAGATACCACCAAGTATTAAATAAATATGTACATGCATGCATACATACATATATAAAAACAAATAAATAAAAGTATGACAAAATGGTTCTGGCATCCCCTTCATACAAAGCAGTCTCGACCATTTAAACCTCTGCAGTAATGATGGGCCTGCTACTTTGCTGCAGACTCTAATTCCCTTTGGAATGAGGATACAATACTTCCCATATATGCAAACAGAATCATTAGCATCAGCCAGCTGATGACATCAGAAGCGTATTCACTGGATGGCATATATTAGCAATGGTCCTTTTCCAGCCTTTAGAAAGTATTTTAATAGAGGTATCTGTTGACAGCATTAAAACTCCACAGATATTTTCCATACAATTAATGCACTGTTTCCACTGAGAATTTTTTATCACATCTGTTCCTGATGTAAAGGTCAGATCAATGTTCCTTTCTGTATTTACAGAACCAAAAAAGGATAAACTATCATCTTGAATGCTAGTTAACATGCTCTACTTTTAAGACAAAAAAAGAGAAATATTCAAAGTTTCCAGAACTTTTAAGAAATATGCATATGCATTTCGTCTACATCAGCTCCCCACAAAAGTTTATGTATTTTGAATTTTTCATATATGGTTTGCTATCCTTTGAATTCATTTTATTGCTTTTCCACTTTCCTACATTTTCCAGCTGGCATATTATATTTAACATATTTAACATATTGTATGAATAACTGTAACATGCTTCCATGCAATACTGTCTCCTGCCACACAGACCAAAGAAATGAAGAGAGGTTGGTTTCTGCAGGTATCCCACATCAAGGGTGAGTAAATAGCGATTTGCAATACAGTTTCCCTATTTTATATTAATATTAATTTAAGCCATAATTTGTTTGCTGCTATATTATAGGGAAACTGCCACAGAAGGAAAACTGCAGACTACTTTATTTTACAGAACATATACTGAAGTATACCTGGAAGTCACTTCAGGAACACATTTGTTACTTTCCGTTTGTGAAAGCTAAAATAATTGCTGTAAATGTTAGGCACTAATTCCACGTTATACCCTCTCATGCATAATGAAGTATACCAAAGGAAAAAAGTACAATTCCAATCTTTACTTAGTAGGTAACCCAATGAAATTATGAATGGATCTTCTACAAATGTAGCACACAACAAACTTGCTAAATCCTAAAACTATTCATTCTCTGACCTGAACTATAGCACTCCCTTCCCTAACCCTAAAATCCCTGATCACTCCTTAAAGCTAAAACACTACTTCCCTTTCCCTAAACCTAAAGTTTCTGATGGCTCCCTAACCTTAAGCTCTCGTCCCACTTCCTAAACCCAAATCTCCCTTTCTGTTCCTTAAACCTAAAGTCCCCGATTGCTCCTTAACCCTAAAACTCCCCTCCTGCTCCCTAAACTTGAAGAGTTCCCCTCCCTAAACCTAAATCCCCCCAATCACTGAATAAAACCCACACCTGCACTCCCCATCATATCCCACTCCCTTCTAATGGCTGCCACACTAAACTTGCTGGAACTCAGCTTCTAGGTTTAGGCAAACTGCAGCCCCTCTACTCTGTCTCCACAGCTGCTGCACTTCCCCAAACATGTACTTGAGTTCAGATATGAGAGTCAAGACCCTGTGAGCTAAAAGACACCCAGGTTCTTTACTGTGAGATACTGGTATTTGAGCACCTGAGACTCATGAGCTTGTAGTAGACTCATTATAAACAACATAATATTAACCGCCATTTCATGATGTTGTTTGAGTGTGACATGTATATGTCAGATATCATGACTATGTTTCAAAGTGTCATAATGGTTCCATGGCTAAGATCTTTTGCCCTGCAACATCAGGGTCTAAGGTTCACTCCTGATGTGCTGTTTGCATGTTCTCTCTGTGTCAGTGTGAATTTTCAGCAAGTTGCCTAGTTACTTCCAAAACTATGTTTGTTGAGTTGTTATTTTAAATGGTGTACATATATTTTCCTTGCATTTGTTACCTAGATCATGGCTAAAAATGGTCTGTAACAAATATGTTCATTCCCCTAGTAAAGAAATAAAAGCAAGTTAGTTTATAAAGGAAGATAAATGTTTAGAAAGAAATTGGCAATTTGCATTAAAGCATGGGAAAGGGAAAAGAAAAGTTTGGGACAAATAGCAAATAACCTGGGGTCAGCCCATAACAAGTGAGACACTAGTCTTCCAGGAGAGTGTTTGGTGAAATGATGTTTTTTTTTTTCTTTTTGCTGTCTGGGATATGTACAGTGGACAAATGTTATGCAAATGGCTTTCTGAAGTCATTATGAGTGTGCATGTATTAGATTTGTACCACACACTTATCAAGTCTGTTTTTATTAGAATGTAATTCACTAAAGCACATAGCAGAATGTTTTAGCAATTGGGAATACTAAGCTGAAAATAATGTATTTATTCCAAAGAACAACAGTACAACTCAGAAAAATCTCCCATATTTGTTTGCTTCTGACTGAGTACAAAGACTTTCGTTCAACACATTTGAAGCTGACCTCCCCATTTCCCTGCAACACACACACACACATACACACATACACACACACACACACACACACACACACACACACACACACACACACACACACACACACACACACACACACACACACACACACACACACACACACATACACACACACCTGCTACCTTTAATAACCAAATGCAATCGCACTATGTCTTGTACAACAAAAGTATTTGACTATGTCAGAGGCATTGAGGCAAAAGTTTGATAAAACATGTTTCTGAGTAATATATGAATGAGAAGTGGTAAATATTCTTGTGGCAGCTTTTTCCTGAATGGGTGGAATTTCGATACATTTTTATTTTGTTTTAACTGTGGGATGCAGCAGCCTTGTGGTTAATATATACAAATCTACAACAGAAATTCTTAACGTGAAACTAAACAGCATCACCCTTTCACTGCTTTCAGTCTAAATGGCTTGATGAAAAATCATTCTTTTAATTGCACTTTATGAACTGACTTAGCATTACATATTTACTTGTTTGTTTAGTACTGGGTTACTTTAACAAGGCCTAGCCCCTTTACAACAGAGACACTGGGAGAAAAACTCTGTCAATAAACAATGCATTCCAAAACAGTAGTAATAAAAGTGCAATATACAAATGACCAGTGTACAACTACCCCACCATTAACTGGGAAAACTACTCATGTACCAACTCTATTGCTCAACGCTTTCTGGAATTCATAAACTCCAATGCCCTGGATCAACTTATCCACACCCCCACCAGGGGCAACAATATCCTAGATCTAGTCATTACCAATACGAGTGACCGGTGTTCCACACCTGAAGTCAACTCCTCATTGGTCCGATCCGACCATAAGCTAATTACCCTAGATATCCACATCCTGCCTCCACCCCCCCATTAAGGAAACCATGGTAAAAAATTTCTCCAAAGCCAACTTCATGCTTCTTAAGACAGAAGTGGTGAACTTCATGACACCCATGCAGATGGACAATACAGTTACGACTACTGAATCCTACACAATTGCACTTTATAAGCACTTACATGAGTGCATGGATCGTGCTATCCCAAACAGAACCAAAATGCTGTCCTCCAAAAAAGGAAGCCAATCTGGTGGCCCCCCTGCCATAAACAAACTGTACAACAGAAGGAAGAAACTCTTGCAAAAGAGAGTAAAATCCCATGAGTGGAGGAGCTCCCTGGTCAGCCTCAGTAAGAAGCTGCGATCCCTGATAAAATCCTCCAAAGCTAGTTATGAAAATAAAATCGCCACTGATTCTTAAGACAACCACAAAGCATTCTATAGCTATGTCAAGAATCTCAATGGCAACACTCAGATCTGCTCTGAGTTACAGCACAATGGCACTAAATATACAGACCCAACTGATATTGCCAACATCCTGGCAGATAGGTTCAGTGCTAACTTTACCCCCCTCTCACCCCCTAAAGAGCCCATCTCTATACCGGAAAAATGCAAAGTTCCTGTAATCATGGCTGCACAGGTAAAAACCACACTCTCCAAAGCCAAGAACACAGCATCCATGGGACCCGACAACATCCCAGGCTACGTTCTACACGAACTAGAGAACGAACTGGCACCCCACCTAAGTACCATGTTCAATCATAGCCTCAACTCAGGCTTTGTGCCTGCTGAATGGCGCACAGCAACGGTTATCCCACTCCACAAGGAGGGAGCCCCCACGGACCCCGGGAACTACCGCCCCATTAGCCTTACGAGCCTACTCTGCAAGGCCATGGAACATATCATCATGGAACTTATAAACAAAGACATTGGTAATCTCCAAACTCTGGATCCCACCCAGTTCAGGTTTGTAAAAGGCAGAACATGTCTCCTAAATGTGATAGACTTCTTTGAAGCAGTCACCAAAGCCGTAGACAAGGGTAAGGTGGTTCACACAGCCTATCTAGATCTTGCCAAGGCTTTTGACACCATCCCCCACTCTGGAATTATAGATAAACTCACTAAACTTGGTATAAATCCCTATGTCACAAGATGGGTTGCCAACTGGCTCACTGACAGAACCCACACTGTGAAAGTAGCAGACTCCAAATCCGACTTCAGACCAGTGACAAGTGGAGTACCACAGGGTTCAGTCCTGGGTCCTCTCCTGTTTGGTATCTACTTCTCTGAAGTACAGGCTAACACAGAAGGCCTTTGGCTAATGAAGTTCGCAGATGACTGCAAACTAGGAGCCATAATCAAAACTCCTAACGATGTGGACATCCTACAAAAGGGCCTCACTGAGACAGATGCCTGGTGTCAAGGCCATGGCCTCAAGCTCAATGCCAAAAAGTGCATTGTCATCCCCTTTGGTAAAAACTCTGTACCCATGAACTACAACATAGGTGGTAGTATACTTAACACCAAAAGTGTGATAAGAGACCTTGGGACACGGGTGGACAGTAGTCTCTCTTTTGATAATCACATCGCCACAATAGTCAGGAAATCCTTCTATGTGGCACACCTTATCACAAAAGGTTTCTCATCCAGAAAAAAAGAGGTCATTGTTTCCCTCTACTCATCACTCATTAGACCCATTATAGAGTACAACGCCCCTTTTGGTATGTACCTCACAAGACATCTACAACAACTGGAAATGCCGCAGAAATACCTCACAAAGAGGATTACTGGCCTCAAACAGATGCCCTACGCAGACCGTCTCAAAAAACTCCAGCTTTACTCTGTCGCATATCGCCTACTCAGAGGTGATCTCTGCCTAACATACAAAGCTTTGTCAAACCCAGAGCTGTTGGACATGCTCCACTTAAAGAAATCCCAATCCCTCTGAGCTACACGCTCTAGGGACCTAAACCTTGTCACCACAATAAACA
The DNA here is from genome assembly GCF_019279795.1 of Protopterus annectens. NCBI lineage: Eukaryota > Metazoa > Chordata > Ceratodontiformes > Protopteridae > Protopterus > Protopterus annectens. Next base: position 1,176,491,869 of record NC_056747.1, on the reverse strand, counting down.
GAACATGCCGGAGGGATAGATGCCTGTCCCAGAGACTTCCCATACTCTGGAATAAACTACCTATCTATATCAAACCAAGCTCCTCATTAGCACTCTTCAAGAAAAATCTTGATGATTGAATGGGAAATAGGAAATTCACCCCAAGGATCACCTCTGTGGCTCTGCTCGACAGTGGCACAGGAAAATAATTTTCTTGGGTGGCAAAAGCCAGGGTACCTTTTTGGCTGGGCTTGTATAGGCTCTAGGGCCGATAGCCTAGTACCTACCTATGAACCTATGAATAAACTGTACATAAACCAGTCTCAGTATATTACATACAGTCATATGTCAAATAGTTTATCCTCTAAATATTATAGCATACCATTTAAGCCTGCATATTCATACAGCCAGAGACTGTGCATGCAGACAAAGGCTGGGCAGAGTGGTAGCAGGTTAACATAAACCAGTCTGGTCATGAATGTGTTTTATCACACTGTAGATGATTCAGAATGAGCATTCCTTCATAAAACAGTAGAACTAATTTTTAAAAATTGTGCCTCAGCATTAAGTTCTAACCTCTAATGGAGAGAGGCTCCATATTAAAGAACATTTGAGCTAAAAGCATTGTACTTACAAAAAACTCTGAGGCACCATCAGTTTAACCTGAAATTGACACCCTACTATCTTGACTGGCAGGTGCCACTTAAGAAGACTCTTAACAGGAGTAAGGGCAGCGCCTGTGTTGAATGTGGAACACATAACACACCTGGGCATAGATAATAATGATTGGCAATGGTGAGATTAAGAGGATACATCCACAGAGAACTTTGTAATATTATTATGGGATCTAGTGAAAAACTGTAAAAGACCTAGTTACAAATTGCACATGACAGGGGATATGTGGCCAAGATGTCAAGCTGATAGCAGTATAAGATTTTTGATCTGCTTCTCTTGAACAAACTTGACAGGATTTAGTTATTAATCTCATCAAAAAATATTCAAAAAGGGTGCAATATCATAAAGAAAACCATTCGGGACTGCTTGATGAAAAAAAACATATATTTCAATGTTTTCCTGTCAAAAATTCAGTTAATAATATCTAGTAGAAAAAAGAGCCACTCTAAAAAGCCTCTCTCATAAAAAAACACACACTCTCCCCTCGAGAATGTTTTACACATAATCCTGATAGGACTTGCAGCTGTTCTGTTTTACATTTCTCCTTGCTAAATTCTCCAACAAAATGTTTATGTATTCTGTAAATGTTCAATCCTCCTAGCTGTCTCAGGCTAGCAGCAAGTACCAATTGCCATCATCTACTCTATGATTTATGACAAATTGCTTATTTTTGTAAATACGTCCTGCGTTTTACATTTTTGTACATCATTTTGTGTGTCTTGATTCTTCAATATTTTAATCATTGTAAGTGTAACTTTATTGTAAATGTAATTTTTGGAGCTTTTCTCCCCGGGCCTCCGCTGAAAACGGGCTCTCCATTGGCCCAGTGGACAACCCCGGTCATCAAACTTAAATAAATAAATAAATAAATAAATAAAGCAGCATCACAAGAAACATCTGTGAAGAGGAAACTGCAGTCATGTTTTAATAATATACTGGGCTTCTTTTTGAAAATGGACAAATGTGATTCTAAAATACATACAATTAAAGAAGACTGTAAAAAATAAATAGAACTAATTAACAAAGTTGTTAAACAAAAACATCAAATGACAGCAATGGAAGAATCAATTAACGACATTGATGGCAGAATATCTGAAGGAAACAGTTATAATGAATGTATTCTTAAAACAACGTTCCTGCAAAAATTGGATGATCTTGAAAATAGAGAATAAACAACATCCAGATCTATGGTGTTCCTGACAAGCAAGAAGTTGATAACTTGGCTAGTTTTATTTTTCTTCTTGGTTACCAAAAATCTTAAACCTTCCTGAAGGCTACAATAAGTTCAAGTAATAAAGCACCTAATCTAAGATATATAATAGTAGTTAGATTTATCTCTAGTCAAGATAAAGAGTTAATTTTAAAAACAGCTTGGTCTATTTCACCCATAAAAATAGGAGATCCTGTTATCAAATTTTGATAATGACTATTCATCCTTGGCAGTTTCAAAAAGAAAATAATGTATTCCTATGTATTCCTCTTTTAAAGAACCTAAAAAAATCTGGGCTAAAACTCATCTATATACCCTGCAAAATCAAGATTATTTCTACCAGATGGTCAGAAAACATTGGAATCTTTGGAAGATGCGGTTTCTTTTCTTCAGAAGAATCATTTACTTAATAATACAGAAAAAATGGACTTCAGTTAACCTTTAAAAAGACAAGCTAAAAGAACTGATCGGGCAGTGAAGGAGAAAGATAAGAAGCTTAGACACAAATGAATATTTTGTTTATTTATGTTTAACCTGGACAACTAAAATGACTGAAATATGTTTAACCTCGACAACTAAAATGACTGAAATATTCTTAGAAAGGACATTTATCATAAGATAAAATCTTTTTTATTTTTAAGTGTCATTCTTATTAATAATTACTAACAGCTTGAGTCTATTGTAATGTTTTTTACTTTTCATTAGAGAGGTAAATATTTGTTAAAATAGGTCCCTCTTAATATTAAATATATAACTGTAAATTAAATGAATATAGTAATATAGTTTATATTTAATTAATATAAATATGATACAAATAATATAAGCATCTAGATGATTTGTTGCTTGAATGTTTTCCTTAAGGAAGATGACTAGTGTTAAATGCATACATATAAGTAGCTGCTGAATGCTTTTTAATTAATATCACACATAGGAAGTTATTTGTTTTATTTTGTTCAGTGAAAGTGGATTTGCATTTATATAGTATATTAATAACAAGGGTAGTCATTTAGACACATCTGAGAAGTGTTTGAATGCGCACTTGTTCTAAACTGTTAGTTTCTTTTTTAAATCTCGGTTCGCCTAATGTGGTCACAAGGCTTTTTACATGGGAAAAAGCTTTCTTCAATTTTTTTTCCCACTTTAAGTGATGAAATCTTTAAAGAATATTATTTTCATTGCTCACAAGCTTGTCTTAATCACTGCAGCAGCTCAGACTTGTTTTTAGAATGTGCAAGCTGAAGGAAGTGCTTCTTAATCTTTCACCCTTCTGAAACAGGAAGCATTTGATCAGAACATTTAAACAAGCACCAGAGGAAGTGAATACAAGAGAAAAGAAGTTAAATTTACACTGTTTTATGGTATGTTTAATTATTAATAATCTAATATTGCTGAACTATAAAATGATGGTATAATTTTGTTTAAAGTAGTGCAATTGTAATATGCACAAACTTTACAAACTTTACAAGAGGTATACAGAAAAATAACAGTTAAAAGTCACTCACAAAGCTACTGTTTTAAACTATAAGCAAATGTCTTATTCAGTTATCCTGTGCAGTGTATATTAAGTACTTAAGTTTCAATCTAATAAATGGAAAATACATTGAAGTAAATTCATACAGGGGACACAATGAAGGAATTCTCTATTACTGTATCTATGTCCTTTGGTTAAATATAAATAGGAAATAACATTAGTATAATAAATTCCATAAAACCTTAATGCTTTAATTTTGAGATTGTAGGTGGATTTTTCCTGTATGTTGTTAAATGTAGAATGAATAAACAGCTGATATGTGTTCTAAATGCATGTCAATGTATGTAAGGGGGGCTATAGCTCTATAGGCTTACAGATCTATACTAATTCATTTTTGACATAGTATGTAACAAGGTATATTTTAACAGGTTATTAACTGATATTAATTTTCTATTGCCTGATGAACATAAAACTCCTGTCATTTATAGGTTCATTCGTTCCTTAAAGAGAGATGGGTGTTCTCAACTCAGTCATTACCTGACAGGTGGAGCCTAATCTCAGATCTGTCATTCTGGTAGCCATCAAGCTTTTTTATGTTTATAGTCCTAACCTAACCTAACCAATAGTTAATTAATGTGTGCACCCACATCAATAGTGAAGACCAAAATATATCCTCCCACAAATATGTTTGTGCTTCTAAGCACTCAGCAGGGGGTTTCTATCATTGGATTGGTTAGTTCATGTTTATATTCTCAGTCTACAGCTATGTCTGATATCAGCAGCAGTCTACCTGAATGGTAGAGATTAGCCAAGCGGAATCACTAATGCTTTCTATTAAGAGAAAGTAAGACAATATCAGTAAATCATTCTTACCATGTCTCAATTGGTTCTTCCAGTGTCTTGGTTGCTGGTCAAACTTAGGTCTTATAAGTCATTGTTAGGGATTCCACCCTTTATATCACAGAGCTATGATAAACTATTGCAGCTATTCAACATAGGTTGTTTTTGTATCATATGCATTTCACTCTATTTATGTATATATCCTTTATTGGGGGAATACAGCTCTACAACTCTACAGGCTACTGGCAGTTGTTATTTGACATGTTCAAAAATACATGATGGTATGTGTTTCTTGAAGTTTTGCTGGTGGTTGTATGTTTAATCTTAAGTAAATGAAAGGGGTGGGCATAATGTATTTTAATCACTGGGTTATATTGTCACCTACAATATTAATGTATTTTATTTAATTTTATTGAGCTAAATAAGATAATTAGCTGATCATTTTAAAATATTGTTCTTTTTTAAGTGTAAATGTAGTTGCTTTCCTTGCTTTAACTTCTATTATTATCTCAGAAGGTTATATCATTATAGTATATGTTAAAAGAAACTAGAGAAAGAAAAAAGTTAGAATAAAAATGAAGGGAAATGATAAGATAACGAAAATAACATATTTATTTATAAATATTTAAAACACAAGAATAACTTCTTAAAATAATGTCTATATATATAAATTCAACTGTATATGTTTGGGAATTTCATTGTATAGATATACAAGTCATCCAAAATATACTTTTTAGATAAATAATTTTGATTATATATTTGATATTTAATATGGTATTTTCATCATGAGATTAGTAAAGTTTAATGTATACATTTATTGTCATCTTTCTTTTGGCATTCCCTCAAGATTAATTAATCAGATAATCATATATCAATGATTGACAAAGAGACTAAAATACAGTATTTTTGTTAAGAATTCAGACATACTAATAATATACTTTGTGTACTTGGTTTGCGTAGGTCATATATGAATTAATTTGCCCATTTGTTTATTTTTGAATGTTATATTTAGGATTTTCTGAAAATGTTTCAAAAATACAAGGCGAGCAACTATAATATGATATTTTCCTTCATAGAAGAAAACAATATTTGAGAAGGAAAAATAAAAATAAAAAAATAAATAAAACAAATATATGTTGTTCTATAAATGAATGGTGTAATTATATTCATTGTTAAGTTATAACAAAGGTTATTAAATTTTAAGATAAAAGTTAAAACATAAGTTATCTGTCTGATTTGTAATATTAAATATCATAAAGTTAGTTATATAGTACATCAAAAATGCATAGTCGAAATATGAGTTTTATAATGAGTGTTTTAATTAGTTAGATTTATGATGTTACTTATTCATTATAAAGACGTAGTAGTGATAGATTGAGACTATGTAGTGTAAGGAAGTTGTCAGTGGGTGGTTTGTATGATTACATCATCAAATAATGATTTTTTTTAATTCCATGTTAGGGGATATAAATGTTCTTAATATAGTTTATTTAGTATTAATATTAGTGTTTTTGTCCATAGCAAGATGTATAAGAGATAGATCTGTATTCATTATACTAAACCATTGTATATTAGTTCTGAAACTATTTGTTTTTGAAAGATGATAGTCTCCAAATGTATTTTACTAAATATAAATCATCTAAATAACCCATTAAAGAGAAGTAGTTTAATTAAATACTTAAAGTTACATAAAGCATTTTTACAAGAAACACATTTATTGACTAAGGACCTAGATAAATTGTTATTGAAGAATTATTCAGTCTTAGTGGGATCCCATTTTAGATCAAAAAGAACAGGTATTTGTATTCTTTGGAAAAAATCATTAGTTATACCTACAATTGTTGATACCTATTCTGATAAGAATGGCATGCTGGGATTGGCGGTAGTAGAGCTAATCAAAAAAATTACACTTTTGTTAATATATACTGGATTTCTGGAATAGGAGGTAAAGTTGCTAAGAATTATTTAGACAGTATAAATAACGCTCGCTATATACAAAAGGAGAAATGTTGATAGCTGGATATTTTAAATGTATATTCTCAAATAAGGATGCCACTAATGATAAAAATTTAAGACTATTGCCAGTAGCTAAACATTTAAATAATTTTATAAATTTAATGATGCAAGTGATATTTTTCATTTAAGGTTAGCAAGTTCTCTTAACTATATTCATTGCTCCTTCAGATTTGGTATGCAAACTAATATTGATAACATTTATATGTCTAATCCTCTATATTTTAAAATAGGGGAAATATTAATAGTCTCAAGTCCTTTGTCTGATCACAATACTGTTACTTTTACCATAACAGTAAGTCCTAATAATTTAATACATTGTCAAAGAATTCCTGCATATATAATTAAAATAAAAGGTTTTGGTGAATGTTTATTAATGAATTAAATCAATTTATGGACTTTAATAATAATAATAATGGTGAGGTTATAGAAACTACTTTATGTGATATGCTAAAAGTTTATTTATATGGTAAAGTTAAGTATTGTTATTTATATTTATTTTTATTTGACATTTGTTTGCCAGGATTGTCTGACTGGACACAGGTGTCCTTTTTCTATGGAGTTCTGGGGAGAAAAGATTCACATGTCACAGAGTATATTAATAAAAATAGTTAAAAATGTTTGACAATGCTAACAATAGTTTTAGAATTAACAACAGTTCAGAGAGTTTGAGCAGCTGTCAGAAAATTAAAAATTTCAAAATCCAAAGTAAATATAGTTTACAAGGTTTAACACTGATTCCCAGTAGCATCAAGAGTTAACATGGTCAACAGAGTTTGTCAAGTTTTTAGCAGACATTTGTAGTAAAAAAACATAGCAGTTAAGCATAGGAATAGTGTATATATATATATATATATATATATATATATATATATATATATATATACATATATATAAATATATATATATATATATATATATATATATATATGTACATACATATATATAAATAAATATATATATATATATATATATATATATATATATATATATATATATATATATATATATCAACTTAACAGAGATGAGATTGTACTAGATATGTACACTGTGTTCAGTCTGCCTAGGGGTATGGTATAAGACTGTGGAAATGAGTTTAGTAAGGGGACTATAGTAGTAGGTTAGGGAACTGCAGTAGTAGGTTGGAGAATGTGGGTTCAGGGAGGGTAGTTGCAATTACATAGATGGCTTTTCTGAAGGTGTGATTTAAGGAGTCTTTTTACTGTAGCATTGTGGTTTTGTAGCCTGAGTTGTGAGGGTAGTGTGTTCCATAGTTTTGAAACTTCATAAGGGAATAGAGACTCCCCTGAGTTGTTTTTACATGGAATGACTTCTACTAGGGCTTTATTACTGGATTGTAGTTTGCTGTTTGTGCTGTGGAAGTTTAGTAGATCTGTTAGGGCAGGGGTTTTGTCTGGATGGCACAGTATCAGATGGGCTAGGTTGAGTTGGTGTTAATGAAGTAGGTTTGTAAATTCTAACCAGTGTAGCTTATGCAGGGTTTGACAGTGGTGTGAGCGTGACTTAGCATTGGTTGCAAACCTAGCTATTTTGTTGTAACATGTAGATAGTTTGTTAAGGTTGGTCTTAATGAGATTTGTTAATACTGGGGATGCATAAAGTAGGCTTATAAAATATAAAATATAAAAGAAAGGAATGGGATAAGGAGTTAAATGTGCTGCAATTAAACATAGAAAATTTAAAATTAAATCTAAAACCTAATGATAAATCTGCAAATCTTGAGTTGAAAAATCTGATTCAGAAATATCTAGAAATACTTCACCATAAAATTTCAATTTTTTTGGAAAAATTAAAACTCCAATTGTATTCACTAAACCCTAAAATTTTACACAGAATAGCAATTAGATAAAAATATAAATAATATTAATCATATTAAAGAGATCGCTTATAAAATAGGAAATAAAAATATAGAGGTAACAGATTTAAGATATATTAGAATGTTTCAGAGTCTATTACAAAAAAAATAAATAAATAAAAACAAGACAATATTACATAACAGTAGTTTAATAGATAGCTTCTTAAAGGAAAACATACAGTATAAGTTAACTAAAGAACAGAAAAGTAGAACTGACAAACCGTTTTCTTTTAAAGAATTAAAAGATAAAATTAAAAATCTTAAAACTAACAAGTCTCCAGGTCTAAATAGTATAGTTATTAGTTATGTATTTACCATAACTTAGTATCTGTGTTGTCTTCTCATTCTGCTTTACGTATGGGTCTTGTATCTGAACTTTGGATCTAGCTCAGCCACCTCCCACAGATTTGAACTTCCAGGCTCTAACTCCTTCCCTGCTCATAATCCTTTACATCTCACCCAACCTTTTTAGATTGAGTTTGCTGTCCACAAAGCTAAGGAAGAAAGAAAGATAACCAGAAGCTCATCCTGGAACCAGGATTCTGATAAACGCTATCTAGATCCTCTAGAAGCATACCAGTAGCAGGGGGATGGTTGGGTGGGAAGGTGAAGCAGAATAAGAAGAGGACAACACAGATACCAAGTTATGGTAAGTACATAACTAATAAATCTGATGCTGTCCCTCCAATTCTGCTTTACTATTGGGTCAGAGTCCCCATCTACATAATTTTTTAGGTGACCTCAAAGAAGGATAAGCCAAAGTCCCAATGAACCAAAGGACATCTTGCTTCTGGACATGACATCCAATTTATAGTGGGACACAAAGGTGTGAGAGTTAGACCAAGTGGCTGCAGCACAGAGGTCATCAATGGGAATCATAGAAGAAAAAGCAACAGATGCAGCAATAGATCTCGTCGAGTGAGCTTTTGGAGGACCTGACAACTGACAATTATTCTTTTCATAAACAAAGGCAATACCGTTAGTAATCCACTTTGCAACTGTCACTTTAGAAAGAGTTTGACCCCTACAATTAGGGGAAAAAGAAACAAATAACTGTTCCAATTTCCTAAACTGCTTTGTCCTATGGAGGTAGAACCTAAGCTGCCTGTGGACATCCAAGGAATGCAGAAGGTATTTTCCTTTGTTAGAATAATTAGGAAAGAACACCAGTAATTGAATACATTGGTTGATATTGGAAGATCTAGCCACCTTCAGCATGAAAGAAGGATTAGGGCAGAGAGACACCCTATCCTTGTGGAAAATTATATAATGATGTTTGGAAGAAAGTGCTTGCAACTCAGAAACCCTTTTTGGTGACATAATGGCAACAAGAAAAGCTGATTGCCAAGACAAAACTTCAAGTCACAATCCTTAGCTGGTTCAAAATGACTCTGAGTTAAAGCTTGCAGAACCAGAGTGAGATGCCAAGGAGGCATCAGATCTTTAATAGGAGGCCTCAAAAGAAAACCCCTTTCATGAAGGCTTTATATAACCTAGAAGAAACAGTAGATCCTGAAGGCAATCCTGAATGAAAGTTGGAAATAGCCACTAACTGAAGTTTAATGGTAGCAAAACTAGAACCGTGCTTATATAAAGATTCTAAAAATGACAGAATACAGGGAATCAGAACTGAAAAGGGATCAATGCTACTGTTGATTGCCCAAATGTTGAACCTCTTCCACTTACTCTTGTACACCTTAGATTTCTTCCAAAAGGCCAAAAGTACAACTTTAACTGAAGAGGAAAACCTGGGCCCTCTAGCAATCATAGGAACAGGAGAAACCATGCAGTCAACTTCAGAGTATGGAGATTGGGGGGGGGGTCCTAACATTGTGTGTAAAGGATTTCCAGTTTGGGTTCCAGCATCCTATGGTTGATGCATGTAATGAGACCAAAGGAAGAGGAACCACACCTGATAAGGCCAGAAGGGGGCAATGAGAACTACTGAGCTCTTCAACCATTTGGCTTTCTGAAGAAATCTTGGGATCAAAAGAAGAGAAGGATAGGCATAGAGGAGTCCCGGGGCCCAATCGTGGACTAGACCATCCCTCAGGGAGCCCCTGAAAGATGAATCAAAGCAAAATAGCTGCTGCATTTGTTGCTGTAAGGGGACACAAAGAGGTTGCAGCAGGGAAGACCCTAATGATCGAATGTTTCATTTGCCACTGATTGATTAAAGGACCACTCGTGAGGCATCAGAATAGACCTGCTTAGCCTGTCTGCTAACACGCTGGATTTCCCCAGTTCATGTGTTGCAAGAAGAAAGTGGTTTAAAGAGATCACCCATTCCCAGACCCTCATGTAGAAAGGATACAAATGGGTTCCTCCTTGCTTGTTGATGTACCAGACAACACATATGTTGTCTGTGTGAAATGGAATAGTCCCTGGAGGGAGAACATCCTGAAAGGCTTGCAATGACAGAAGAACTGCTCCAAGGCATTAATATGCAGACTGGTCTCTATCTGCGTCCATGTGTCTTGGACCATCTTCCCCTAGAAATGTCTATCACCCTAGATGGGAAGCGTTTATGGTCACAGTGGCTAAGGGTAAGGGAAGAAGGAACAGTCTGCTGATTATCAGATCTGCTTGAATCCACCACCTTAAATGGGATTGTAAATGTTTGTTAACCTGATAGGAGCAGATAGGAGATGATATACAATGGACCATGAACAGACAGTGTTCACTAGAGAATGTGCATATAATACCTTGCCAGCAGAACCAAAAGAATGGCAGCAGCCATAGATCCTAGAGCTCTTAGAATCAACTTGGCTATAGGAGATGGGGAAAGCAGAATAGCTTGAACTTGGGACTTTGGAGTGTTGTTGTGATGTTGGGACAAGGCAGCTATTTGAGAAGAAGTGGTCAGATGTACCCCAATGAACTCTAGGTTCTGAACCAGCATTGGTTGTGACTTGTCCACATTTATAGTGATGTCTAGAAAATGAGACAAATGTTAAAGATAAACCCTGGCCTCACAAAGTTGACACTGAGCAGGGCCAGTCAAGAGCCAATCATCCAGATACAGGAATAACTGAAATCCTTGCAGTCGTAGATGAGCTGCAACCTCTGCCGTGCATTTAGTAAACACCTGGGGGGGGGGGCTGCAGTGAGACCAAAGGGCAGGGCTTAAAATTGGAAGTGATTGGTTCCCAGATGGAGGTACAGATGACTTCTGGAGCACCTGTCTATTTTTATGTGATAGTATGCATACTTGAAATCCACAGAGTACATCCATTCATCCTTCCTCAGCAATGGGAGTATGGACTGTACCGTCACCATCTGGAACTTGGTCTTCTTCATGAACAAACTGAGATTGCTTAGGTCCAGAACAGACAGCGGGTCCCCTGTTTTCTTTGGCACCAAAAATAAATGGGCATAAGTTCTGAACCCTTTCTGATCAGCTGGGAACTCTTGGATGACTCTTTTCTGCAGCAGTGCAGTGATTTTGGTCATTGCCAACTCCCTCTGACTGTGTTGAACATCGGGGATTGTTTTTAGTACACTTGGAGGAGGAAGACAGAAGGGAATGTAGAAGCCTCTGGATATAATTTTTTGCATCCAACCATTTGATATGATTTGGGCCCAGGCACTTGAGTGAAGAGAAAAATGACCCCCGACTGCCTCCATTGTAGGATAATTGAGCAGTGCTTCATGACTGGTGAAGAGGCTTGCCGGGAAAAGATTCCCTAGCACCCTGGTTCTGCGGGCCCATCTGCCTCTAAGGCAATGTCTCCCATTTTAGGCTCCTCCTCTGCCTCCAGAAGAGAACTCTCCACTTTGGTCAGGCAAGGAACCTGAGCCTTACGAAACCAAGTTTTCTTAGCACCCCTTTGATTCCTAGAGTAGGTTCGTTCAGGCACAGAAAACTTAATCTCTACTCCAGAGAAGGTCTTGCCTTCTTTCTTGCAGCAGGTTAGGGTATCCTTAACAGATGGTCCGAACAGTGAGGAACCATCAAAGGGAGCACTGGCAAATGATGCCGTAAAGAGTTCCACGAAATCACACAGCCTCATCCAGGTATGATGGTGCATTGACATGCCACTGAAGGCTGTTCTGGAAGAACCCTCTGCTGAGTGTGAAATAAGCTTCATAGAAGAGTTGGTTATAGAAGTGAGAGTGACAAGTTTGGGGGAAATCAGAGAGTTCCTTGATCAAGTATCTCTGAAGGTGAGTAAAGTGTGGCAAGTAATTGAGTGCCATCAGTGAAAAAGTCACTGAGGCATAAGTGTGCTTCCCAAACCTGTCCATCACTCTGGACTCCCTGTTCAGTGGATGGACAGTGGAGCTCTGCTGGGCAAGCTCCTTCTTGGTAGTGGCTGCCACCACCATAGGGTTAATGGGAAAACCCTTACTCCAGAAAGTGCAATCCTCAGGGAGGTGAGAGTATCTTATCTTGGCATTTTGGAACTGGTTCTATCATGTCCGGCTCCTTCCAGGCCCAACTGTGATGAGGTCAATGACAGTGTCTACCAGGGGGATGACCCAAGATGTAGACAGTGCCATCCCAAAGGCCTTCAGGAATACAGATTCCTCTAAAGAGGGGTTTTGAAAGTCCATCCACCCTTTACCTTCAAAATCTCTAATATGTCTGCAAAGGGGACATTGTCCAGTAGCATTTTGCGGGACCCCTCTCCCTCACTGTAATCTGTATCTTCAGTGAGGGACTCCATAGGAGAGTCCACATGCCTCCTTGTGCACGTCCTCTTCCATGGAATGTCCTCCATGAGACACTCAGTGGAGGAGGCAGAAAAGTAAGGAACCACCTCAGGTGGAGCACACTGGAGGTCTTTCGAGATGGGCTGAACCTGGGCAAGAGTAATAGATCCAAGACCATGATCTAGAGGGGAAACTTGGGATGGAGCAGCAGTCAAAGAGCCTGGCACTCTTTTGACAGAGAATGCCTTTTCCAATGCCTGAAAAGCTGAGGATCCCAGAGAGATACTGCTGAGCTCCCCCTTGAGCCAAAGCTGCTGAGGAAGATGGAGACAACCCACCAGAACCCCGACTCCCAGACAGAACCAGATCCTAAGCTCCGAGGGGGAGAGACTGATCTAAGAACAGCAGAGCCGACCCTCTCCCCTTGGATCTGGTCACAGCATCCTGGATCCAGGATGCTCTCTGGGAGGCAGTCAAGGCAGTTGTCAGAGAAGAACAAGCAAAGGCCCTCTGATCTGACCCTGAATCCATTGGGACATTACTGTCCTGGGGCTCCAAAACTGTGAGTTAGATCAGAGAAGAAGAAAAGGTCGCAGGTTGGGCAGGCTCAGATCAGTGAGGGGACAGAGCAAGAAGTATCTCCATCTGAATCTGGGCCTTGATTATGGATCTAACCATCCTGTTCACGTCAAGATAAAAGTTTCTAGAGGATCTGGAGAAAGCCACTAAAGACAGATGGGAAAGCCTGAAGTCTGTAGGATTTTGGAAGGTAGTATAGGAGAAACTAAAGAAATGGATCTCCCTAGAATATGATTGGAGATCAGGAGACTTACATATCCTAAGCAGACTGCTCAGATCCAAGGACTTTGGATCCAAGACCATGACAGAAGTGAAGGGCCTGCTCAGAGTTGTCAAGTTAATCAGATCCCATGAAGCCAACATAGGCCTTGGCACCAACATGGTCAGATCCAAAGTCTTTGGAGCCTTAGCAGGTGGTCCCAAAGATGCCATAGGCTACTTGTGGCTTCTTTTCTTAGCCTCAGAGCTGAAAGAGAGCTGGGAGGAGGGGTTGAGCCCCTGGAGAAGTAGTGAGGAAAAGACCCTTCAGAATAAGCATATTCTTCTTTTCCTGTATTGTTCTGGGGTTGAACCACTCACAAATGCTGCAAGGGGTAATGGGAAGACACTAGCTATATACTCAATGGTTATGAGCATCTGAGTGCAGGATTTTTCTGTCGCACATGGAACATCTTTTGAAGCCATTTGGTTTCTTCATTACTGACAATCAACAACAAACAGCAATATCATCTAGCAATTAAGATAAACACAACTACAACTAACCATTGCACAACTACAATAACAAAATTAAAATAAGCAGAAACTTAGCTGAGCCTGGAAAACACACCTGGGCACACTGGCGACAAACAAGATCTGAAGAGGTTAGGTGAAATGTAAAGGATTATGAGTAGGGGAGGAGTTTGAGCCTGAAAGTTCAAGTCTGTGGGAGGTGGCTGAGCCAGATCTGAGGTTCAGAGTCGAGATCTATACATGAAGCAGGAAGAGAGAGACAACATCAGATTACCTGGGTTATATAAGTTAATGCTGGATAATATTTTATAACTATCGTTAAAAACCTTAGAAGTAATTAAAACTACTTCAACTATTCCGCCTTCTTGGAAATATTCTCTTGTTTCACCCATTTTAAAACCAGATAAAGATCCTACAATATGTTCTTCCTCTTGCCATGCACACTTCACTTTTAAATGTAGATTATACAATATTTATGTCTATATTAGCAAAAAGGTTAAATATTACATTACTAGATTTAATAAATGAAGATCCGACAAGTTTTATTTTAAACAGGAAGGTTCAAGATAATATTATTACTCTCTACATGAATTGATATGTTTAATAAAAATAAAAAAGAACTTTCAATAATAAGAACAGATTTGGATTAAGCTTTTGATTCAGTGAACTGGCCTTACCTATTTAGAGTACTCAAAGAATATAATTTCTCCCTAGAGTTTATAAGTTTAATTAAACAACTGTATGACAATTTGATATCTTTTGTTAAAATAGGCCCTTTTGTATCTAGGTCATTTGAAATATTAAAAGGCACAAAACAAGGATGTCCTCTATCCCCTTTATTATTTGCACTAATTATAGAGCCATTTGATAATTATATAACATCCAATAATAATACAAAAGGTTTTACTATAGATGGAACTTATACCTCTAAAGTTCAATTATTTGCTGATGATATTCCACTAAAAAGTGGTGATATTAAAATTTCTCTAGAGCATATAGTTAATTCTATGGATTATTTTGAAAATATTTAAGTTTGAAATGTAATAATTGTAAAACGAACTTTGCTTATTAATAATAAATAAATATATTTTTAAAAAGTTATAAAAATTTTCATTAGGAAAATTCACAGATTCAATACTTTTAAGGCTAATAGTAATGACTTGATATTGATAGATTATAAAAGCCTAATTGATATAATTACTAATTTAACCACTAACTGGAATAAATTATTTTTCACAATGGAAGATCGACTTATGTTGATTAAAATGGTAATTTTACCAAAAATCTTATTTTATGTACAGTCATTAATTATACTTCCTTCAAAAAAGATTCTAAAAAAAATAAACTCTATTCTTCTCAAGATTTTAGGGTATCCTAATAAGCCAATGATATCTTTTGACTGGCATGCAAAAAGTTGGTATGACGGTGGTATTGGGTTTTCTGATATAGAGTTATACGCTAAGTTTGTCAATATAAAATAATAACTCATTGGTTAAACTCTTCATATATTTGTGTTGGAAATTAATACATGAGAACATTTTAATAGCTAAAAATAAAATTGTCCTAGAATCTTACCCCAAACTTGGAATTAATAAATTTTACTTAATTCTAAAAGATTTATGTTTAAATTATAATTATAAGTTTATTTTAGTTCTTCTTATTAATCATATTCCTTTAAAAATTTAAGACATTTATGAATTCTAATTATATGGTTAATGACCTATTATTTTTATTATTTCCTATAGCATATACAAAAAGTTATTTAGAATCCTTTAATTCAAGCACAATGTTAGATCTTAAAAATAATAATTTAATCTTTTTGCATAAGTTACTTAATTTCAATAAAGTTCACTCACCTTTTAATGAGACACAGCACAGAGAAAAATAGTTGGTTAAATATATAAATTTGCAAGGAACACATTTGTGATAAAATAAAATTATCATTAGATCATCACTGAAAATCTATTCCAAAAAGTTTAGTTTTCTTCCCAATATTAATAGTAATTTAGCTAAAAATAAGTCATATTTATCTATAATATATAAGATTATAAGAACTGAATTTGTTATTCCTGATATGACAATTTGGAATTATTCAACAAAAATTAATAATGATGTTTTTTTTGTAAGTTAATAAAATTATACTTAAAATCAGCAGGAAATCAACATTTTCAGTTTATTGGAAAATGTATAGATGGGCATTTTTACATAGAGTTTTTTAACCACTAATAAAGTTACATTACTATATAAATTAGAAAAAATAACCTGTTGGAGATGTAGTGAAGTCTTAGATGCAGATTGGTATCACATGGAAATAAATTGTAAAATGGTGTCTTCCTTTACAAAATGAGGTAGAGCAACAGACTGCACATTGCTAAGCCACAGTACAGACACTGCAGAAAACACCTAAATGCTGGTGAACCTTATTTTTATTTATGTAATTGTATTTATTTAATTGCTAGTGAACCTTCTTGACAGCAATAACTATATTAATTATATTAAGGCAGCTGCTGGCCAAAAGCAAGTACCACATAATTAACTCTTTCCACAATGCCCCCACTGGGATATTTTTGGAGATGAAAGTGAAGATCTATTCTGATGGAGAGATGAAGAAATGAATTATATTTCTTTGCATTTGGATGAATTAAGTAACAGACCACTGGTAGAAAATCAAATCTGCAGACAGTGTAAGGCCTCCTGCAGATCAAGATGCTGCATCTGTCCTAGAGGCAACACCTACCAGAGAGGGCTCATCAGCATATTAAAAAAGTCTGGCTATACCACAGAAACAACATATCAGAGTAAATAAAATATCCCAAGACTAATCTCTGGATTAATACGTCTGGAGAAATACCATCTCTCAAAAAGTCCTGTTGTAGCAAACTTCTACCAGATAAGTTGGATGCAACTGAACAAATAGCTGTGAAACCACATCAGATATCTCAGATCAGTTCCATTTCAATCTCCTTATATCTAACATAAGAGAATGTCCATTTGTGTCACATCCTTTACAAGGTCAAGTAATATTGCCCCAGCTGTCACCTTTGCTAAGAGAGGTTATAATATGATAAGCTATTGTAATCACAGATGCATCTACACTGAGGTTTACCTTGAAATCCATATTATATTTTAGGCAAAAGGGAATATATGAACGGATAAAACTGTTCATGTGTATCCTCCAGGTATGTACCATGAACCTGTAAATAACGCATCTATGGATGAGATGAAGATGTTTTTTTTTTTTTCTTTTGGCCAGCACTGACATTGTTCTACAAGACTGCTGTGCAAAACATAATTGGTACTTGCCTTATACACTGTACCCCACTTACTGTTCTCAAACAGCACACATGAGGAATAATGTATTGATTTATATCTCTTGTGTTATCTCTTCTAAGAATGAGACTCAGCTTATAACACATTATGAATGTACAGAATCCTTCCAACTACAAAGCCACACTACTCAGTTCAGTATGTGATGCTGTGATTTTTATACAAATCTTTAACAGGAATATGTGAATACACATTTTAAGTTGCTTAGTTCTATTATCAGGTATCATAGCAATTTTGTGTTTGTTGTGGGGGGTTACTCAAGGGTCTTCTAGCCAAAAACAGGTTATCTATCTTTGATGTTTTGTTTCAAAAATTGTCAGAGAAAAAAGCAGCACTTTGATGCAAGTAAGCCAGATACATGACTCCAGAGGAATGAAAAATCCCAAGGACCAATACCACTTCCATCCCTTTAAAATTCAAAACAAGTCTTCGTCTTTACTAGAAAATACAATCAGATTGTCAGTATAAGTGACATATTAAATTTCATGGCTAAGTCTTAAGAAGTAAGCTTCATAATTACAGTAAATATACTGTGACTTCCCAACTCTGTTAGTCCATGTAGAAGGGCCTTGGTTTAGTAAATCATTCTTGCCTTTCAATTATACCTGTAGTTCTACTAAAAATAAATTCAGACTCAGTAAACAGATCAAACTCAATTTTGTGAGGTGATTTTTTTGTCACGTGCAAGGGTTCATGACTCGACAAATTTCTTCAGAGTCCCCCTGACTCAGTCAACACTGCTTTACTAAAACAGATGTTCACACCTGACTCTTAATTATGTTGGGGAGGGGTTGAGTTTTAATGCTACTGTTACTATGGTACCAAGGATCCTTTGAAACCTGTAATTCTGTTGGGAGGCCCAATGACTTATTTAATCCTGGTAGGACCTTCTGTCCCTCTGGGGCCTTTGGTCTTATTTCTTCACTTTTACATTTCTAAAGCCCTCCTTCCTACCTGGAGGTGAACAGTCTCTGCACTTCAAAGTGGCTTCCTTTCCACTGGACCTATCCAGCATTGTACCTCTGTTGAGTTCCATAACTATTGTTCCTCCCGCAGAACAATGTCTACAAAAAAATGTTATGCTTCTCCATTTTGTACACTTTACCTCAAAAACCTATATACTTTTGATGTATGGAAGCATGCTGTCATGCAAGGCTTTACTAAACTCTGTTGAACTTAATTTAATTTTAATTTTGTTCATTTAACCAAGGAGGTTACTGCTTATCTTCTTTACACCGCACACTGTTCTACCATTTCCCCCTCTCTTAACTTCCTTATTACCACTTACCCTTTTCCCATCCCTTATCCTTCCACATTCCCCACTTGTTTCCACATCCTTTTCTCTCTTGAAGTCTTTCCCTATTACACCTATATCTTCCTGATATTCACATTATATATTTTTCCTTTTCTAGTCTCTCTTGGCCCACCCCAGCTATCACCTATTCTTATTTCCATTGTTTTTACTGATTATCACTACTGAGACTCTATGTATGTCAGCCCCACTTCACTCCTCTACATTCGACTTTGCTCTGCTCCCCTACCCTATCCCAATTCCAACCCACCCATCCATACATCACTTCCTTTATACCTAGGGATCTCCATTCCTTGGCTCCAACAACCAACATCTCCTCTCCCTCTAACTCCTTCTAATCACTTTTACCACACTTGCTTCTTATTAATTCTGTCATCCTTCTGCCGATCCTTTTTCCCTTTTGCATACCTTTGATGATGCCTCTTTTTTTTGCATCACTGCAGTCCACCCCTATCCATCCCATCTTGCTCATTATATCCTTTTCTATCCTATACATATTCATGGCTACTTTCAAAATTATGTTATTCATTACCCTTCTCTTGATTCTCTCCTCTCACTTCTACTGTAGGATTCTTATGGCTACCTCCAACTATCTTTTCCTGTTGTATCTCCACCATTCTGCTTGCAAATGATTTCTCTACTTGGTAGCAGGCATATATTCATCTTGCTCCATCCTTCCCAAACACACATCATTTTTTACCTCATACATTCTCCACAAATGTCCTTAGTGCTAATACTAATACAGGCTGGTGATATACATTCAAACCTAGGTCCTGCTCCTTTTTCTCCACAACAATCTAGCCACTACAAACGCCTTACTCTGAACTGTATGGAAATTGATAGCATTAACAACAAATGGTCCCAGCTTGAATGCTGGCCTGTTCAACATCTCTCAAAACTGTTAACTATCTATAAATAATGATTAAAAGATTTCCTGTATCATATTTTTTATCAAACTATAAAATCTTTTTACAGAATGGACCCAGCTCTCTCCAAGGTGGGGATACTATGCTTTTCACTAAAAAGATGCAAACATCTCCACTAAGGAACATGATGTCATAATGATTAAGGTCTTTACCTCACAAATACAAGGTACATACTTTTATTCTGACCACTTGGTATTGGCTAGGGTTGTAGTAGTCTATAGAATGGCATCCTAGCATTTACCTAAATGGGTTAGGGGTTGGCATAATAATTAAGGTGTTTACGTCACAGACACAAGATACAGGGTTTGACTCTCGTCTTTGAGAGGAATTTGCTAGGCTTAAAATTGCCCACAAGGGCAAGTAGCCTAGCACCTGCCTATGAACCCTAATAACATGTGATTTCATTTCTAGTGATGATGAAAGCAAGCTGCTAGTCCAAATTGTACTTGGTGGAGATGATAAACTTTAGATTGTATGCCTTCCACAACCCTCCTCCATTACTTTATTAAAACAATACTGACTGCACTTTACTTCAGTACACTAGATGTCAGAAACTAATACTTGTAAGTGATCCTAACCATTACTGGCTTAGCTCTCTTAAGGCATAACTCAACAGAATATTTACATAACATAATCTTACACATGGTATGTGAATGGGGGAATGGCTGACAGCCCATCACAGAGGTGTAAACTGCATTTTGCTCTGGTGTCTAATACATTTCAGTGACGGTTGTTGAATTGTTTTGTGGATATGGAAATCCCTAACTCTCAAGAAAAAGGAACAAACTCAAGTGAATTAATAGAAAAAAAAATGATGGAAACTTAAAAAGATGAAGTCCATTTCATTGGAGACTCAGGGACTTCAGCACTGGCTGGAGATTCAGCAAGAAATCTTAGCATCTTCAGAATCTGAAGCTGACCATTTGCCTGAACAACATAAGAGGCTAATCATGATCACATTCGGCAAGGCAGACAGTGGATCTAAACAGGGAGTTAAAATCAATAACAGAAAAAGGTTGATGATTTGGTGAACAGGCAACATGGCTGCTTTACTAAAAACAACACTTAGCACAATCCTTCAACACACACTAAATGTCAGAAAAGAATACTTGTAAGTAAGCCTAACCATTACTTGCTTAGCTCTTGTAAGGCATAACTCAACAGAATTGTTACATAACATAATCTCACACAAATGGTATGGGGGGACAGGGCTGACTGCCCCTCATGAAGGAGTAAATGTGCTTGCTCCTGGTGTCCAATATGTTCTACTGACAATTGTTGAAATGTTTTTGCAGATATGGAAATGCTTAATTCTCAAGAGAAGGGAACCAGCTCAAGTAAATTAACAGAGAAGGAAATGATGAAAACTTAAAATGATGAAGTCCATTTCATTGGAGACTCAGGGACTTCAGCACTGGCTGGAGATTCAGCAAGAAATCTTCGTTTCTTGAGAATCTGAAGTTGACTATTTGCATGAGATACTTAAGAAGCAAATCGCTATCATATCTGGTAAGGCTAAAACAGGCTAGTGACTCTAACCAGGGAGTTAAAATTGCTGAGAGAAAAAGTCAATGATTTGGTGAATAAGCAACACAAAGGAAATATATGTCTATTTGGCATATCAGATTCAGTTGGAGACAATTAACTGTTTAATTATTTTAACAATAAGTTTCTGCCTGCTATTAATGCTCCAGTGAAGGTGGAATGGGCCCACAGTACTAATCACCTGAGTAAATTATTAATCACCCTTAGACCGAGGCAAATACTATGTATTATGTAAATTACATTCCTATGAGACTGGCTTCTTAAAAACCTTTACCTTCTCCATAGGATTAGAATTGAAGGGCACCTAATGTGAATTTTGTAAGTATTTTTCTAAAGCTCTTTCTTTGAAGTGTTCTGCATTTAATGACGTCTGCAGAAAATGGCACTGTTGTCATGTCTGGTTTATCCAGTGACATTGGTAGTGATGATTCATGACCAGAGAAGGAGACCTGAGACCCCAGAGGAAGCTTGGAAAATTATTCAGTTAATGCAGACCCTGGAGTTAGTGCTCTGCAATATTGCTAAATGGGGGTGGAAGCCCATGAGTCAGACAGTCAAAATTTACCCAAAGAAAAAGCAGCCTTGTCCATTGATTTCAGAAGAAAGCAAGCATCAGCAAGAGTGCAAATCTAAGGATGGTCAATCAGCTGTTGCTACAAAGAAAACTAATTTTGATATTACATCAGAAAGTTCAGAAAAAGCCCCTAAGATTAGCTCTACAGTGCTGGAATCCTATGATGAAAGGGGGCATTACTATGTTTTCTACTGCCCATTTTCTTTGTAATAAGGCATTGTCAATAAAATAGCCTACTAAAATTGTGACACCACAGCCAAAGCTTATACATCTTGATGGTGGGTGAAGACACTTACCTCTAGAGACAGAGAAGAGGGCATTGTGGAAACCACCCCTCAGGGTCCTAGGGATAATGCTTGTTCATGCGGGAAGAGTGTTTCAAAAAATTTCATTCAACAGCATACACCTTCAGTCAGAAGACGTCTATCTACAATGTGGGCTTGGATATCTAAGATGAAAAAGTCTGGACTTGATCGACTTATTTTCATTTTGTTGACCTTAAGGGTAACTTTTGATAGTTTTGATACCTGTGGGTTATACTTATTATATCTATTTTTCAGTGTTTAATTATTCCCTCCCAATTTACAAGTTAAGTGGATAATTCGTAAAATGTTTGTTGCACTAAAGTAAAACCTCATAATTTTAGACTGACATTTTGACTCTATGCATATAGTTTATCTGGTATTGATAAATACTGATTTACATATGTTATATAATGTTTGGAAAGTTTTTCGTATTTTGTTTTATGATATGTTGATGCTTCTTTCTGTATACAGACAGGAGACTTGTGTGTAAGTATATGAGATTCTATAAATGCAGTATTTCATTTTTGTGCTATTTGGGAGTATTGATAGGGGGATTCTTGTGAATGGAATTATTCAGGTTTAATAATTTGATTCTTCTGTTTCTTCTTAATTTTCTATAGAGGCAGGAAGAATCCTTCGTTAGCCATGACTTCTGTGCATACCTCATGTACCGCACTAGATTCCAAAGCCAGGTGTAGCTCTAGTATTGGACCAAGAGACATTGTCCCAGCCCAGGTAATAAGCAGTGAGATGGGATCAGTTGTGAGAGATTAAAGAGGACGGGATGAATGGACATGAAAATGTGGAGAGTAACTTCAATAGGAATCTGATGAGCGATTTTGAGGAGATGGAAACTGGTACATATTTAGGGAAGAGGGAAAACGGGGAGAATTATGCATTGTTTTGTCTTGGAATGCTGGAAGTATTAACTACCCAGTTAAAAAGGATGAAGCTTCTTCAAAATTGCATAGAGAAGTGGCAGATATTGTTTTTTTTTTCAGATGACTAATTTAATGAGAAAATTTTTTGAAAATTGGGAGTAAGTTTTGGCGAGTTGTGAGATATACTTCAATTAGAGGATGCAAGAAAAGCATGTTGAGGAAAGACATGAATCCACAGCTAGCATTTGCAAATGAAAATCGACTAGGTAGGTGGGTGGTAACACCCAAGTCAATGATGGAGTGCAAAAGAGGGGTGGCCTTTTCAAGGAAAGACTGCAATAAGGTATTAAAAAGAACAT
>NC_056747.1:1176391112-1176461112 GCF_019279795.1 Protopterus annectens | reverse complement strand
GAAGGAGGACATTTAACACAGTCAGTGGTGATGCTTTAGTGTCAACCACTCCAGAAAGGCTTTTCAGTTCATGTCCACGGTTATAGTTGTCAGTATCACAGTGGGCACTTGTCCTGCTTATCAATTGTTCTTTTACAGCCTTGCACTTTTGGCTCAAGCTGTCTTTAGCAATGTGTTTGCTAAAATTCCTAAGGTCATTTCTGAAAGTTGTTCAAACTGGTCTTTAAGTGACAGCAGTATCATGTCCAGCAGCACGCTGAAAAACTCTATATGCAGTTTTACTTTTGAGTGTTTTAGTGTTCCTCTGTGACCATTTGAAATGTCAGGACCCACTAGATTGAGTCCCAAAATATGGATACTGAAGAGCTGAAAGAATGGACTTATATATACTAAGTAAGGTATGGTGACCTTGGAGTTGGTATATAACAGACTGAAAATATGAAGCAAAAATCTGGACATTCTGAGAAAATCTGGACAGTTGAGAGGTACGTGCTCATTATTCTAGGGTGTTTGGACATATGACAGCCACCCCAACTCAGGCTTACACACACATACACACCTACCTCACCCCCCCAGCCCTGTACACAATCTCCCAGGCAGGCAGGCAGAAACACACACAAACACACACATGCACACATGCACACAGACACACGCACACGCACACACACACACACACACACACACACACACACACACACACACACACACACACACACACACACACACACACATACACACATACACACATGCACACACATGCACACACACACACACACACACACATTCACACATGCATTCCCTCACATGCACTCACTCATACACCACCCAGCCCTGTCTTACCACTAAAATCCCTAGTACTTACCTCTTTTGCTATGGCTGAACATGGCCTTTTGGTCATGTTGACCTGCACAGCAGTTTGTAGATGCCTTCCTGGTAGTGGTTTCAGGGGATAAAACACATGGCTAATTAGTATATGCCTCTCACCCGGACTGCCTCATTAGCATGTAGAACAGCCTCAGAAAAGACACCCTGACATGTTACTGTACATCTTCATGTCAGTGCACCATGTTAGTTTTGTCTCTAAATTCCAAAAGGTTACCACGAGTTATATGTGAGGTGTACACCTCACAGTAACCTTTATGAATTCCACCTTTGGTGTTTCATGCTTCAGTCAGCTTTTTCATAAAGACTACATCTACAACACATCCTTCCCACAATTACAATTTCTCCTGTTCTATAATCAGTTCTATAGACCAGCCCTTGTGTAATAAAAACACTCACGCAGCCACAGATTACAGCCTTTCTTTCCTTGAACAGGATGACCACACTACATTAGTTCAGTACTCTTTTTACATTAGATGTCCATTGACAGTCTAATGTACATCATGCAAGACATCAGGGTACTGTCACAACATCTGACTATTACAAACCATAGCAGCACTCTGTTTTTAAGTCTCACCGAAAATAGTTCAGATTAGTTGTATACCGACATACAGACTGAGTAAGCTGTGTATCTGTACATGCATATTCTAGCAGTGCTCAACAATTAAATCACAAACTGACTCTATACCAACCAGTTATAGCCATACTGACTATATATACGCCTGATACTGGATTTCCAACACAGAACTATTATCATGTACAATAGTCCTACAAAGCTCATCAATATACAAACCAGAAAGTACACACACACACACACACACACACACACACACACACACACACACACACACACACACACACACACACACACATCTCCCATACACACAGAGCAGTTGTCATAGTTACTCACAAACTGCCAAAGCCAAATTAATGACCATCTCGAACCACCCAGTTAAAAGCACTGCACACATTAGCCCAAGCTAAGGACCAGAACACAGTGGCCCAAGTCAAATAAGGATGCACTGTAGCCCATAGCAAACACACAAAATAAGTGTTACACAGCTGTAAAAACGTATACCATGACTATTTAAATCTCCAAAAACACAGAAATTCAGGAATGTATTGGCAGGATAATAGGTAATGCCTTAGCTGTAGGATATGAAATCTGAAGCTTAAGCCTCTCCATCGCAAAAACAAGTTTTATGAGGAAGAGACTAAAACTATGAGTCAAAAATATGGATATTTTGGATTGCTTACAGCACCTTTCCTTCATACCTCTCACCTTCTTGGTTCAAGAATCAGGGATGATTATATGATCCACATTCACTAAGGTAAATAGAACAGATCTTGCACCAACATGCATTTTCTGGAACTCTACTATCTGTCATTAGCTGACTATTATCCTTGATGATTTATAAGTCCCAGAATAAAACATTACATGGGAAAAGGCAAAATATGAGGCAAAAGGTATGCCTTTCTGTGTAATGCAAAACACCATTTCATATAAGAACATATACCTCTCAGCCTCTTAGGCTTGACACAGGAACACTTGACAAAACCTAAAATAATAGTGGGGCAAAGGTGTAAATTCAGTGAATGATTTTAAATATTTTTTTATAAACTTACAATGATGCTAGAATAACAGGCTTTGCATTAGCACACATTTTGTGAAGGCTATGAAGTCTGAAACTAGTCTGTTATCATTTAGTAATTTCAATCCTCCATGTTTTGCAAGAAAGCCACGATTTTTATGAGTGCCAGTCCAAAAATATCAGACAAAATCTGGACATTCTGCAATATTCTCACAGCTTCTCTCTCCTTACTTATTTCTCAACCACTTAGCACAAAAAATCTGAATGAATAAAAAACTAATGGTAGAGCAAAGGAGTAAAATTAGGGACATATTTTAAATATTTTTTTACAAACATACAGAGATCACGTCAGTAGCCCTAGTAGACAGGGGACCAGGGAAGTAAATAGTGTGGGAAGAAATAGCCAGGGAATTGTTATGGCTAGGCTTGTATAGGCCCTAGGGCAGATAGCCTAGTACCAACCTATGAACCTATTCTAGAGTAACAAATTAAGCATTAGCATGCCTTTTCTGAAGCATAGTTAGTCTTATTGAGTAACTTCAATCCTCAATCTTTTGGTGGAAAACTAAATTTTTATGAAGAACAAACCAAAAACATCAGACAAAATCTGGACATTCTGCAATATTCTCACAGCCTCTCTCTCCTACCTCATCTCTCCAAGTCTTAGCTCAAGAAATCTGGATAAAGCCAAAATAATGGTAAGACAGAATCACAAAACCACAGACACATTTTAAACGTTGCTTTTGCAAACTTATGAACATCTGGACTTTTGGCAATATACTCACAGCCACCCCTTCCCCCAAACCTCTCAACCTTTTAATACAAGAATTCTCAATAGTGCCAAAATTAACGGTAGGACAAAGACATAAAATCAGAGACACATTTCAAATATTGATTTTATAAACATATAAAGATACTAGAATAATGGGTTTTGCATAAGCATGCATTTTCTGAAGAATCTGAAGTTTGAAATTCAAGTCTGTTATTTTCTTGCTTCAGTCCTGAATGTTTTGCTGTAAAACACATTTTTATGAGGAACAAACCAAACATATAGGCAAAAATCTGGATATGCTGCAATATTTTCTTACAGCCCCTCCCCCACCTCTCAACCTCCTAGCATAAGAATTCCGGACAATGCAAACAATAAGGGCAGGACAAAGGAAAAAGAATAGAGAAAAAAATTAAATACTGATTTTATAAAATCAAAAATTGCCTGAAAGAAAGGTTGGCATTGGCATATATTTTGTGAAGAATATGAAGTCTGAAATTCAAAATTCTGTTATTTAGTAGCTTCAATCCCCTACCTCTTAACCTCTCAGCACAGGAGTTTTGGACAAAGCCAAAAATAATGGGGGTGGGGAGGACAAAGGTGTAAAATCAGGGAAAGATTTTTTTTTACTACTGCTCTTATAAACTTACAAAGATGATAGACTGGAATAACAGGCTTTGAATGAGCATGTATTTTTTAAGGATATGAAGTCAGAAACTCAAAATTTTATTAAGTAACTTCAGTCCTCTAAATTTTACTTGAAAATCAATATTTTGATCAAGAATGGACAAAACTATGAGACAAACATCTTGGCATTCTACACAGCTTCAAACTGTCCTGTGTTGGTTTTGTTATAATACAGTTTTAACCACCATGTTTTAGAAGGACAGATCAAAATTATGATTCAAAAATGTGGACAGTCATAATATTCTGGACAATCAAACAGTGCATGCTCTTTGTTTGGGCATTCTGGCCTTTTTAATTGAAGGCAATGGTCCGTCTTCACCTTCTATGTATTGTTCCAGTTCATATACCGCAAACCTACCACCAAGCAACATCCCCACATCACGACTGCCTTCTACAAAAATGCAGCATAACTTATGTGAAATAATAGACAACCTCACTCCACAGCAGCTAGCTACTTAGAAACAAATGACAATAATATTTTCTGCTAATTCAAACAATTGACCTTAACATTAAATGTCTCGCAGTTCAGCTCCCAAAATAAAAATTAAACAAAATAAAAAACTTTTTCCGGCTGGTGCTGAGCTGCTACTAATCCACCACTCGCTGCACACACCAATGGCTGACCTGTATAATTAAGTTGACTTGACAGTTTGCAGATATTTTTATAAACTGCACTTAAAAGGGCAGTTGAAGAAACTCCTGGAGTTCTACGGTCAAGGCAGAATGGTTTTGCCCCAATTACAGTACCATTGCAGCCATCCATTCTCTCAGTGAGAATATATAATCTAATACAGAGTAAGGTAACATTAATGGGGCCATATTCCTGGCCCTTAAAATGCTCTGAGAGTGTATCTCATGCTCTACTGCTGCGTAAACATGGTGATACTGATTTAACACCTGACATAGTACACTGGTTTAAAGGTTATCTCCCTAACAGTACCTTCTCTCTGCGAGGACCAAATTTTTATTTATTTTATTTTTATTTAACATTTGTTGACCGGGAAAGTCCGACTAGGTTCCACAGATCCTGTTTTCAGCGGAGGCCTGGGGAGAAATTCTCCAGAATTCTCCAAATAATTATTTTATTTCTGGAGCAACTAGCAAAGGGGTTCCCCAAGGATCTTTTCTGCAGCATCCTCTCTTTTCTCTGTTCATAAACAGTCTGACCTAGGACTTCCTACAAAACAAATAAACCTATACACAGATTACACCATTTTTACTAGAGGAAACAAAAATCTTGCCTCACTGCAAACTGAAATTTTGAATTACTTCTCTTCCATCTGGAATTGGCTCCATAGCAATTTTAAATACTGGAAAATGTCAGTAATGCTATTTAGCATTTATCACAAGCTGCAACATGCACAAAACACCATTATTATTGATTCCTCAGGTTCTCCTCTTCCTCATGTTAAAGAACAAAGTTATCATGGGTCTACTGTTTCACCAACATCTAATGTTTCACTTTGCCTAGACTGGATACACAATTAAAAAAAAAACAATGGGAGGATATATGTATGTCTCCCAAATATGCAACAAAATCTAGAAGATTTAGGATTTTTGCATAGAAATGTTTACATAGATATTTTTATACCCAATTAGACTCCAGAGAATGTTTCCTCAGGTATACAGCAAATGTTGGAGGTGTGACAAGGAAGAAAGAGGTACTTGGGAACATATTTTCTGGGAGTGTTGTGGATTTGCAGACTTTAAGGATTCCCTGCAGGAGATGCTGGGTGGGCGGATTGGTGTGAGGAGGGAGATGATTTTTATGAGCCATGATACAGAATCAGAAGTGCCTAGACATGCTAAGGCCTTGCTGTGTCTAATTACGGTGGCTGCAAAAAAGTAATTACTAGAAAATGGAAATCAAAATCTAAACCAACTATATCAGAAGTAGTGAATATAGTAACAGAGATAAAACAACTGGAATTGGGATCTTTAGAAAAAGGTAGGAGCAAACTACACAGGAATCAATGGGAATTGTGGGAACAATACATACAGGGGAGGAATGAAGTTTAAAAGAAGGCAGGACTTAAATGAACTATGTAATGTTTGACTGAAAATGAATGGGTAGATTATAAGTGATGTATAATGTTTGCAACTATGAGTGTGTCAGTATGGTTTGTGATGTAAAATGCTTGCAATTAGGATTGTGTCAGTTTGGTTTGTTTTCATTTATATAAATGTATGATTGCTTATATCATACGTGATGGTTTAATAAAGATGTTTCTTGTTTTAAAAAAGGGGTAGGAATTGAATAATTTATGTAATGTTGCTTAGGTTATATGATATATAGCAATGTATGTGAAGTATGTTTGTTAATGTTGATTTTTTTAGTACAGTTTGATTACTTGTGTATAAATGTAAATGTGCTTATGTCGCAAGTGATAATTCAATAAAGGTGCTTAAAAAAAAGAATAAATGTTCTAGCCTCTTTCAAAACAAATACGGAAAAGCAATGTAACATTTCACAAATACATTGAGTCGCAAACACACAAACATACTTGCTCACATTAGAATATTTCACTAGCTCTCCAGTGTCCTCATTGTTATTTGTGCTGCTTCCTAGACTATAGTGTGGGCTACCCATCTTAGCTATCTGGTTTTCAGAAAATACCACACTTCTCCAATAAGCAGGTCACCAAATACTTAGATGTATCCATCTCCCTAAGCACAATGAACAACACTGCACCCCACCATGCTAAGATGAATGGCAACCTACTGGGGCTAGACCTACTCTTCTCAAAACATTTACTTTAAGCTTCTGTATAAAGCCCACCTCTCCTTAATAAACTGTCCACCAAATGATCTACTTATTCACTCCAAAGCTCTAACTGCACTCTGCTACAAAGACCTGCTTTTATGCATGCACTCTATGAATGTTCATTCTCCAAATTTGTCCTGCTTGCTGGAATTCACTACCAAAACTATATGATAAACTGACAATCTAAAAACATACAAGAATCCCTCTGCTTGTGTCACTAATCAAAACAAATATACCTGCTTCACAGATACAGGTTAAGTTCACTATAATATTTCACTCTAATGTCCATTACTTAGTGTGATGCTGTTTTTAAGTTGTCTTTAGTATCTATTGGGTAATACAATGTTTTTTTCTTTTAATCTGACTGAACATATGTAGAAGCCCTTATATGTTACTCTGCTTTTCATGCTTTTCACTTTACTTTTATTCTAAAGTTACTATGTATTATTTTTATATATATATATATATATATATATATATATATATATATATATATATATGGTGCTCTAGTGGTTAGGATTTGGAACTCTTTCCGCCGCAGCCTGGTTCACTTTCCAGTTAGTGGATTTTAATGGATTTGTATCTTTGAATACCTCAGGACTCACAGATTACACAAAGGCTATTCAACAAAATTTGAGGGATGACGTTACTAAATTCAGCATCCCTCTCCAATCTGCTCACCTCACTGTGTATGCAGAATCCTTTACCTCCAAATTCTATCCATATGTGAACAGTTGCATTGATGCATCTGTCCCCCTCCAACGTAAATACCATACAAATCTAAAAACAAATCTTTATGGTGGAAGGAACACAAATATAAAACAGGCTATATAATAAAAACACTTCATTGCATGCAATAAAATAATAACTGTGACTCTAAGATGTCAGAAATGCTTGCTAAACTTAACAATGAACTCTGGTCCCTGACCACATCAACCTAAACTAGATATGAGGTAAAACAGCCATACAGGCAAAATACAACCCCAAAGCCTCTGTTAGCTATGTTAGAAACCTCAGAAACAATGCCCACTAGTGCACAGAGCTAACAGTAAGTGATGTTACATACCCAGATCCTCAGGACTTAGCCAGTCTACTAGTGAAAACATTTAACAACCTCGCCCTTCACTCTCCCCCTAAATTTGCAGATCACATACTCACATTTATACCCCACTGAATTTCTCAAAAGCAAGTCCTCAAGGCACTTTCTAAAGCCTTGAATACTACTTCTGTGGGGCCAGATAACATACTAGGCTGCCTACTGGCCAGCCTGAAACGGGGCCTGTCAACACCCCCCCCACACACAGAGGCTATTTAATATCTGCCTCCAAACAGGCTTTGTGCGGTACAAATGGAGAATAGCAATAGTCTTCCCCCTGCACAAAGGTGGGACATTAATGGGCCCGAGTAATTACAAACCCTTAAGTCTGGCCAGTCTGATTTGTAAGGTTATGCAGAGGATCATTTTAGAAATAATAAATAAGGACATAGTTAACCTACTGACTTTTCACTAAAGACATATCAATTTTGTCAAGAGCAGATCCTGTCTGCTTAACCTGGTTAACTTCTTTGAAAAAGTTACTGAAGCTATGAATTAGGGAAAATCAATACACACTGCATATCTTTTCCATGCAAAGGCATTAAACACCATCCCACACACAGGCATTGTTGATAAACTCTCCCAGCTAAATTTTAATCCCAATGTAACTCATTAGATGTCAGATTGCCTCACAAACAAACCCAGTAAATTAGAGTAGGTGGCTTTACTTCCTACAAAGACCTGTGACTAGTGATGTACCCAAGGTTCAGTGCTTGGGCCACTTCTCTTTGGCATTTACTTATCAGAAGTCAAAGATAAGTGTTTGTATTTGGCCAAGTTTGCAGATGACTGTAAACTTGGTGCTATCATAAACTCTCCAGAGGACATCAAGATCCTCCCAGAGGCCCTTTCACAAACAAATAGCTGGTGTCAAAACCATAATTTAAAACTAAATGCCAAAAAGGAGGTATAACAGTCTCCATCAGCAAGTATGACATTCCCAGTAGCTATCATATTCACAATACACCCCTGAAAATCAATTCAGTACTTAGGGACCTGGAGACCTGTATAGATAACAAAAAAGAAGTTACTCACCATAACATTTCATCTGCATTGTCGATTTTTTATCTCACCTCACATATGGGTTCCATATGCAAGGCATCGGATTTGACTCGGCCTTTACTAAGCTCATTTCAACCAAATATGCTGTTGGATAACTCCCCTTACCCACAATGCATCTCTCTCACCTCAGATCTTGTTTGCAATAACCATTACTCTGGAAAATGCAGAACTAGAAATTAATAGTGAAATATCATTGATGAGACATCAGAGACAAACAATGTGCCCTGCAGAACAGTCACTTCACATTCAACTAAGAAAACCATAGGCAGGGGGCTGGAGGGAGGGGATGTGAGGAGAGATGAAAAATCAACAATACAAATTGAACATTACGGTGAGTACATAACTTCTTTATCTGATATTATCAATTTTTCATCTCATCTTCACATATGGGACAGAGTCCCCAGCTTTCTATATCCTGGGCTGACTCATGGAAGGATGTTCCCCAGAACCATCAGGCCAAAGGAGGCCCTTCCTCAAGAGACCAAATCCAACTTATAGTGAGAGATAAGGTATGATGATTAGGCCATGTGGCTGCTGCACAAATTTTGCCCATGGAAGCATTAGTCTGGAAAACAGCTGAAGTGGCCATAGCCCTAGTGTAATGAGCTCGAATAGGTTTGGAAGGATTCATACCTTGTTAGTTGTAAATAAAAAAAAATGTAATGTGAAAGCCATCTTCATAAGGTAACCTTGGAGACTGGTAGACCCTTCCTAGGGCCTGCAAAAGCAATAAACAATTGATTTGCTTTTTGAAACTCTTTAGCTCTATGTAGATAGGGTTGCCACCTTTTCAAATGCCCAAAGTGGGACATTTTTTATAGAAATATGAGATTTTGCAGGACAAAACATACCCATGGCCAGTGCAAAGGAGAGAACTTCACTTTTCTGTTAAAATAAAAGCTTATTTTTGTATCATTTGTGTTACTTATGCTAGTCCATATAATGTTTTTGTGTTCCAGGCACAAAATAACTATTATGAAACTATTAAAGAAACCTTAAGAAATATATTTTGTCTTAAAATCTCAGAGCATTTGACATTTTTTAAGTTTTTTCACAGGACACAACTGCTCAAAGTGGGACTGTCCCTTATAAAGAGGGACAGGTAGTAACCCTATATGTAGATAGAATCATAATTGTCTGTGCACGTCCAACAAATGTAAAAAATATTCACCCTTGTTGCTGAAGTTGGGAAAGAAAACAGGTAAATGTATGGCCTGATTAATATTGGTTTGAGAGACAACTTTGAGTAGAAAGGAGGGGTTGGTACACAGAGAGACTCTGCCTGTATGGAAAATCAAGTATGGAGATTGAGAACATAGAGCTTGGGTGTCTGATATCTTTCTTGCAGATGTAATACCCACTAGAAAAATTGTTTTCCAAGAGAGAAACTTAATATCATAAGATGCCACAGGTTCAAAGGGGGGGGGGGGGAGTTGACCAGTTTAGTTATAGTGTGTGGGCAATAAGAAACGAGTTATCCTCTCCAACATGACAATCTGAAATAGCCACTAACTGTGCTTTAATCATAGAGGCAGCTGCTCAGTTATTAAAAAGCTGGGCCAAAAACTCTTAAACAGAGCGAATAGGGGCTGTAAGGGGACCTACATTGTGCTGTTTAGCCCAAATTATGAATCTCTTCCATTTACTCCTATAAAGTCTTTGAGCGGATGACTTATGAGATGACATAAAAATATGACTGGAGAGGAGAACATGGGTTGTCTGGCAATTAATGGAACTGGAGGAGCCAAGCTCTCAGCTTGAGGCTGTGAAGATTGGAATGAGTTATTTATATTGGGCATGGCAGCAGTTCTGGAAAGGGTTCCAGGATCCAGGGTTCCTTCTCTAGACAAGGCCAGAGAAACGGAAACCATATTTGTCGTGGCCAGTATGGGGCAATGAGGATTACTGTTCTCTTCAACTCTCTTGCTTTCTGAATGAATTTGGGGATTAAGGGAATTGGGAGAAAGGTGTATAGTAGACCAGGAGGCTAATCATGTATGATAGCATTCCACAAAGATTCCCCATATGGGAAGAACAGGGCAAAGTAGTTGCTACACTTGTTGTTTAGGATAGAAACAAAAAGATCACAGCAAGGCTGGCCCCATCTGTGGAAAATGTCCTCCACTACGTTTTGAGTGAGGGCCCACTATGCAGCATGAGAATGCATCTACTCAGCTTGTCTGCTATCATGTTGTACTTTCCCTGAATGTGCATTGCTATGAGAAACAGGTTGGATGAGATTGCCTGTTTCCACACTCTGAGGGCTTCTCAACATAGAGAGTATGATCTGGTTCTCCCTGGTTTGTTAATATACCAGACAACTGACATGTTGTCTGATTGAATAGACACTGTCCCCAGAGGAAGAGCAGTATGGAATGCTTGCAACACCAGAAGCACTGTCCTCATCCCTAGGACATTGCTGTTCATATTTGCCTCATCTGAAGATCAGGTTTCTTGAATTAAATGACAACAGCAAAGAAAAAAATATAAAGCAAAAAACATCCAGCAGCAACCAACACAAAGAAGTTTAATCCAAGTCTCAAGCACTTCAGCAAAGCCTTCAAGGAGTACAAAAAACATCCCATCCCATCAGGTATAAATAAACACATAATTAAAACAATTATTTAATTAAAACACATAAAAAAAGAAATACACTTTAAATTAACAGCCTCCAATTACACCCAAGATTAAGACCCAGAGGATATAAAGTGCCATATTTAAGTATAAAAATACTTTCTTTATACAACAATTTATTAGTATATACTCTATCAGAATAAAAACCAGCACACAATTATTTCTAAAATTGTAACTCTCAAACCGGTTGGATCAGAATTATGAGCCTCCATAAAATGTTTTACAACAAGACTGTGCTCATGTTTCTAGTATGTTCCTGAACTCTATACGTTTAAACTTTCTCTTGCTCTCCCCTATGTATACAAGGCCACGTGGGCATTGAAGAGCATAAATTATGTCTTCTGTGTTACAATTAAACCTATCACAAGGAGAAAAAGCACAACCATTAATTGCTGCAAGAGTTCTAATAACATAATTACAAATATTACAATTATTACAAATGAAAGTACCTTTAAGTTGCATAGAAGTGATAAAAGTTATAATAGAACTAGGCCACTGAAAATGAGTATGTACAAACATGTCACTCAAATTTCTACCCCTTTTATATGAAATACCCACATAGGGTGAAATAACATTAACTAGGTCTTTAAATTTTAACAAACAATTCCAATAATATTTTACTAAATCCATCACTATAGTGCTAAAAGCACTAAATGTAGTAACAAAATATATTAGTCTCAAATTTCTTCCATATTGAGCATTATAATACAATTTATCAGATCGAAAAATATTATCAGAAATATTGGTAGAAGACTTTATAGTAACCTTATCTACTGCCACCCTTACTAAGTCCCTACTATAAACCCTAGATACAAACATATGACATATTTTCTGAACCTCATTATTAAAGGCATTGTCATTGTTACATAATCTTCTCAATCTCAAACATTACCCATATGGCAGAGAAGCAATAGTTTGGGGTGGATGACAACTACTGCCTTCCAAATATTTATTACTATCATCATCAAATTTTCTGTGTATAGAAGTTAATAACACATTTTCTTCACTTAATTCTAAATTAATGTCCAAAAATTAAATCTGTCTCCCCATTTGTAAACCATCAAAGGCAAGTCCAAATCTGTTTTTCTGAATACTATTAAAAAACAGATTAACCTCCATTTGGCACCCCCTTACACACAAAAATAAATCTATAATATCTGATGACATATTTTTTGAAAAAAAATCATTGTTATACAAATATTCTAACTCATATAGACCCATCATGCAATTAGCATACATGGGGGGAAAAGATGCCCCCATGGCTGTACCTCAAATCTGTCTATATATTTGTTTATTAAAAAGAAAATAGTTATTAATCAAACAAAAATTCAACAATTCAATAACATAACTAGAACCAGAATTATCATTCATAAAATATTGTACTGCCTCCAAGCCAAACTTGTGTTGAATATTAGTATAGAGGCTAACCACGTCTATATTAATGAAATGCATGTCATCAGAAAACTCCAAACTAGACAATTTATCTAAGAAATCAACACTATCTCTAATATAAGAAGGGAATTTCAGTACAAGAGGCAACAAAATTTCATGCAACAATAGGCCTATATCGGATAAAAAATGCTTTTGAGCAGAAAGAATCGGTCTCCCAGGGGGATTAAATTTGTCTTTATGTATTTTAGGGAGACAAAAAAATGCAGCTAACTCACCATCATATGAACTAAATTTTCTATCTACATTAGAACGTGAAAAATAACCTAATCATAAACCTTTTTGTATTAACAACTCATATTCAAATACAGCATTTTCATATTCCTTCATACAACTCTTTTTATATGTTTTTACATCTTGTAGATGTGACATACACATATACAAGTACTGTTCCACAGCCATGATAACTATTTTATCACCTTTATCCGAAGGTTTAATCACAATTCTCTAATTTTTAGTTAATAATTGCAATTCCTTCCATTCCTGAATAGTTACATTATATTTAATATTATGTTTATTACGGATAAATTTACTATATATTGTTCAATCGAAAAGTTAAGAAAACATGTGATAATTGACTAATACCTTTATGTTCATACGGAGGCATAAAATCATTTTTGTAGATAACCTTACCAGTATCAAATAAACAATAAGCGCAGACACCTGTTGACATACCCTGAATTTCCTCTGGGTCTTCTAAATTTTCACTAACAACACCCTCATCCAAATTTTCAGTTTCATTGATAGAACATTTAGCTTTTTTGTTAGAAAAATAATAGCATATGTGTAACTTTCGGCATAATCTAAAAACATCACACTTTAGCTCATACAATCGTGGTATAATGGTTGGTATGTATTTCAAACCATAATTAAGCATCTTCAACTGCAAAACAGATAAACTCTCCTTAGAAATGTTATGAACAAGTCCATTCTCCATCTATTCAGTACCATCTGCTCTTTTTGTACTGTCGCGTACCTTCCCTGGTGTTATTCTCTTCTGAGTGAAAACATCCTCTCTTACGATCTGATGTCATCTGGGTTTCTCTGTTCCCTCCAAAAGTCATTAATCAGTCTCAAGGAGTTTTGTGGAGCCAGTAAATGTGAAAAATGTTCCACCTCTCTCTCAGACACACTGGAAGCCCCCTACATGTCAGACACAAAGGAGACGCTTTTGGATGAAGCAGGAGATTTTCTTAAGGTGGAATTGTTGCCATGATGCACTGGATTCCATTTCTGCCACAGAAAAGCACGCCCACCTTCATAATCTTTAAGATCTCGCTTAAGTTTCCCACCGTTACGCTCAATAAGTTAATTCTCATGCTTTTTAAGCTTTTCATTGATATCAGCTAACTGTTTTTCTCTCCAGGAGCCAACAATTTAGATAAATCACTATATGTAGACTTAATTTCACCCCTTAACTTATTTTGCTTTATGGCATCACGTTCTAGTAAAATGGAAACCCATTCAGTGGCACAGTGATGTGCCGCTGCTAGCCATCTCTTGGAAAAGTTTATATCATACTCATCCGACATGTTAAAAGGGGTGGAAAGGGTCTTGAATGCTCTCAGACCCCTAGGTGTAATATCTAAGTCTACATACCATTATAAACCCAAGATATTAAAATGGGTTGCTGTCTCTTTATGTAGCAAATGTTCCATTTTGTCTAGTAGAGCTCCTGACTCACCCGGCAGAAGAACACAGACATGTTCCCCAACAGTTAAAAATGGATTGCCCAATCTCACCCTTTGATCTTGTTCAAATCTGTCCATAAAATTAAAAGATGTAGATGAGGAAGACAGACGAGAGGTGCCATTACCTCTACCATTCGCTTCAGCAACTGAACCGCCATTAGCATTATCAATATGTGTTACAAAACTGTCCATAGTTCGCTGTGAGTTATCCACCACATCCTCTCTCAGAATCCGTGGTATACTTAGTGTTGGTTCACTCGCCATAAAAACACCAAATAAATAACAACAGCAAAATAAAAGAATGCAAAGGACAAAAACAGCCAGCAACAACCAACACAAAAATTTTAATCCAAGTCTCAACCGCTTCGGCAAAGCCTTCAAGGAGTACAAAAAAAAATCCCATCCCATCAGGTATAAATACACACATCAATAAAACAATTATTCAATTAAAAGACATAAAAAAAAGAAATACACTTTAACAGCCTCCAATTACACCCAAGTTTAAGACCCAGAGGATATAAAGTGCCATATTTAAGTATAAAAATACTTTCTTTATACAACTATTTCTTAGTATATACTCTATCTGAATAAAACCCAGCACAATTTTTTCTAAAATTGTAACTCTCAAACCATATTATGGACAACAATACACATACTTTTAAGTTTAGGGGTATAGGTGTAATAAATATAGGTATTAGAGGAGGATATATGAATAATGCATTAGAGTTAAAAGAATATGAATGGATCATTAGGCTACAAGCAGATGCTATACCAGGTTTAAATAACACTGTTAGTATAAAACCTGTGTTAGTTAAAAGGCAGAGAGAAAATGTTTAAGAATGAATTTTACACTCTAGCCCTTTAAGCTGACATTCACATAAATGTAAGACTTTTGTTATATATAATATGTATTTATGAGAATTTTTATGTTTGTACTTTTGTATACATACATATATAAGTAATGTAAAAATGTATACGTTTTTAATGTTTTTTAAATATATGTTAATATTGTTCTAAACTATAATAGCTTAAACAATTAATTGTTAGTTAAAGATGTTAGGCTGGCTGAATCATGTGATTCTATTAATATCCCTATTTAATGACTTGATGAGTCTCATTTATTTTATGTACTGATGAAGGGTGGTGAGCCCAAAAGCTTTACTTATTAAATTTGTTTTTGGCGTTCAAAGTTTGTTTTTGGAGGTATCTGAAGAGACAGGAGTACCCCTGTGGGTAGCCAGGTGCCTGAGGTCTTGCTGTCCCACAGGATCATCCTGGTCAGAAGACGTGCATCGGGAATCTTGACGGGACTGAGGATCCAATGTGGCAGATGATCTTTTAGTTGCAGTGGCAGCTATAGCCTTCTCCAAGCTCCAAAAGCTGACTGCTTCTGAGTGGAAGAAGTTTCCAGCTCTGCCAAGCCATGCTTATGGGTCAAACCCTCCTCCAGCTCCAAAGACAGCTCACCCTGGGTAGAAGCCAGAGCCAAGCTCACCTGTGCAGAAGCTCCAAAGTGCATCAACTACTTTGACAGCCTGGGAGTCAACCACACTCAAGGACTGTGAGGTTCACTATGGCTCTAGGAGCTCTCCTGCTTGGAAAAGGCCATAGAACTCAGATCAAAGGTCTGATCCTAAGAGAGAGATGTTTTCAGATCCAACTTGAAAGGCACCAGGCATATCAGATCTGAGGGCTGAGAAACTTGCTCTGAAGTCAGAGAAGGAGTCAAAGGGAGAGTAGTAGACTTGAGTAGCCCTGGAACCATGTGGATCGAGGCAGAGGGAGACTTAGTAATGCCCTGCACCCATAGGATCTTCTGCACCAAACGCTCCATGTCATCCTCAGTAAGGCTCCTGTTTGAACAGGAGGAGGATGTGGACAGGGATTTCGGCCTAGAAAAAAATGGAGATTGTACTCTGGAAGGAACTGGATCAATAGTAGGAGAGTACCTTGTTCTCAGGAGAGTCATAATTGGTTTAAATGGACTCTTGTTCAGATCCAATACCAATGGATCCAATCTATCCTTAAGAGATAGAGCCACAGCAGAAGATACCGGATCAAGGTTGGTAGTGGTTGGGGCTAAAGGCTCCGACTGAGACTTTTTGGTATGCTTATAAGTCTTGGCTTTCAGCTCCAATGCATCTGACAGAGGATGGCCTCTTCTTTCTCTTATCACTGGTTTTCACAGACAGGGAAGAAGCAGGACTAGAATGAGTTGATTTCAACTTGGAAGTCGAGGGCTTAACTGGACTTCCAGAAATGGCCTCTTCAAAAGGAAGCATTCCCCTTAAAATAAGTTTGCTTTTTCTTTCAACCAAAGGTCTATAGTTGAAAGAATGACATATAGCACAATCCTCCAGTAAATGGAGAGGCCCTAAACAGTAAACACACAAGGAGTGCAAGTTGCTAAAAGGTATTTTATGTCCACACTTTGTGCAGTTTTTAAATCCTGCATGCTTATCATGCCTATCTGCCATGACAATGAAGAAATGGAAACACACGCTACCAGAAACCATAGAAAAAAGGGGAATGAAGACTTTTTTTTAACAGAGATGAAGGAGAAGGAGTAAAACTACTAACGATTGTCGTTAAGAATATCTTCTTCTTCTTCTTTCGGCTTTTCCCGGTTAGGGGTCACCACAGCGGATCACATGTCTGCTCATGATTGGCAGTGGAGTTTTACGGTGTTAAGTTGCCAGCCCGGCGCCCAACGTTCCACAGAAGGCTCACACATGCACGCGCTCACATCTAGGGCCAATTTAGAGTGTCCAATCCAACTAGAGCATGTCTCTGGGATATGGGAGGAAACTGGAGCACCCGGAGGAAACCCACGCGACCACAGGGAGGACATGCAAACTCTGCACAGAAGGCACCCCAGCTGAGGATCAAACCGAAGAACCTCTTGCTGTGAGGTGGCAACACTAACCGCTGCACTACCGTGGCCACCCGTCATTAAGATTATCTAAAAAGGTAAAAAGAGAAGGGTGTAACTTATTAAAAAAATGGTTACAGAAGAACTAAAAGGAGAGAGAGAGAAGTAACGTAATAAAAAAGCAGTTACAATAGGAAAAAAGTGTTCTAATACCAAGGGGAGTCAAAAAGAGTTAAAAATAGGTGAATGACAAAGATAGGCCAGTAGAAAGGCAAAAAATTTTTATAATATTAACCTGACAATCCAAGAGCTCAATGGAAGGACCATGTCTTCATGAAGTAGCAAACGAGATCTGGGGTAACAGGGAGAGATGCATTGTGGGTAAGTGGAGGTATCCAACAGCTTATTTGGTTGCCACGAGCTTAGTGGCAGCCAAGTTGGATGCGATGCCTTGAATCCGGAACCCATATATGAGGATGAGATGGAAAACTGACACTATCAGATCTGTCCTTCGATTACCATGTACCCACTATTGTAAGGCAGTCCTTTTTTCACTGTACAGCTTATTAGCAAGGGTCCAGGGATGTAATCATTCCACTGTATCCTGTACTTATTAGGCTGACCAATGAGTATATTGCCTCTTTGGTATGTACCTGTTCAAACACGTAATGCATCTTGAATTACCCCAATGCTTTATCACCAAAAAAAAAAAAAAATCAAGGGCCTAAATCATAAAAACTACACTAACCACCTCAAAGCCTTGTCCTCCTCTCAGCTATTGAAGGGTGAAGAATGCCTCAACAGACCCTATCCTCTCAGTTCTACTGTACATCCACAGGCACAGTGGTGGCATAAACCCATATCTCTACAAAATATTTTATCCCATTTGTCAATTTCACATTTGCATCCTTTATCATGCTTCACTTTTAATATATTGCCATATTTATATTTCCAAATCATTCCCAGTTATATTCATTTTTTTAAACTTTCTCCAAACATTTACATTAAAAAAATAATGATTTGCTGCTTTTCTGTCTCTCTCATTGCATTCATAAAATTTGTTTTACTCTATTACTTCATATTTCATACTACCTCTCACTGGTATTTTATCTAGCAAAATTCTCCTCAGAAAATCCTCGCTCACATAAAACATCCCAAACCTTTTCATTCTATTTTTACAGCATTCTTTACCTCCTCCTTTAATTCTTCCCATGGTTACACCAAGTAATACTTTTGCTTAACCATATTATACGGTTCCTTTTTATTCCATCAATCTCATTAGATTTCAGATTCCACAACATAACCTTATTTTTGTATAACTTCCCTTCAACATTTTCCTGTCTATTATTTTTTTCTTCCCCCATCTTTTCCAAGTTTCTTCATATTTCACTTATAAAATGTTCCTGTCATTTTTGTTTCTCGCTCTGTGTCATTTCTTATAACTCCAGACAGATCCATAGATGGTAAATATACTACTAAGCTCTTTAAATCCAAACCCCTCTTCTTATTCTTTTGAATCAGCCCTCTTTTAACTGAATTCAGTCTTGATCCCCAAATAAAACAGACAGAAAAATAGTTTAACTCATATTCTTCAACATTTGATGTTCTGAACTGTGCATTTAATTTTATTTTGCATTGCATGTTTAAATTCTGAAACGGAAACCCTGGGATTCATTAACAATCGAGTAGGTTTCTAGCAAACTACATTATTTAAGCACATTAGCACAATGAGAAGCAGAGGTTATTGAATACGCAGGCAGCTTATCATGTTTACACATTTACAAGTACCATGTCATGGCAAGCAGCAGTGTTGGCAGCACTGAAGAAGTGCAGGGAATCATGAGCACACAGTCTAAACAAAATGGCTTGTAATCAAACCTATTACGTGAGCATGTGCAGACAGCTTATATGAAGTAATGACAAGTTGATTACAAGAATTATGATGGTGGGGATATTTAATGGGGAGAATGAGCACAGAATATAATGTTAATATTGCAGACATAAGTAAGAGGGGTGGGTAAACAGAGAACAATTTACTTAGTTATGTCACAAAGAAACATCTTAAGCATAACTACGTTCATACTGATGTAATAATTATCCTGTTCACAACTCATGACCGATGCTAACGACAAATGTGGGAGGGACACAATGCAACACTGTAACAAAGAAGAGTAAATGTGATATTAATGTTGATAACATGCCAAATTGAAAGAACAGTTAGCAAGGACAGTGGATACAGTAATGGCTATTCACATAGACTGCAGTTATTGAGTACGACATGTATTTACAGGGAATATATGTGTGATAACTGACAGTAGTGCTGTATTCTCCACTTCATCATCTATACACAAGAAAAAATGAGGCCTACAGCTGTTGTGTCATGCATATCAGAAAGGGACACATTTTGTCATTTGTTGTCATTTGGCAACCTATTAGACAAGCATGTGTTTTATAGTCATGTACATCCTAAACAGAAGCATAATAACATTAAAAATACACACGTCACAAATGACAACACAAATCTCATGACATTTCAATAGTTCAAGGTCTCC
The DNA here is from genome assembly GCF_019279795.1 of Protopterus annectens. Taxonomy (NCBI): domain Eukaryota; kingdom Metazoa; phylum Chordata; order Ceratodontiformes; family Protopteridae; genus Protopterus; species Protopterus annectens. The sequence goes on along the minus strand of NC_056747.1, from coordinate 1,176,441,062 downwards.
GTCCCTAAATGGAGAGCATCTACAACATGATTATACTGAGCATGCTCACAAAATATTTTAGTGAGCACTGCCATAACAACATGTAAACAACACAAACACCCAAGAAAGTGTGCTAAAACAATCCCAGTCACACTTTATGATGATTTGGCATCCTGCTGTACAGAAAGACGTTATGTAAGTACTTATGTCCTAAAAGCTGTACAGTGTGAAGAAAACAATTACAGCAATACATAAATATTTGGAGGAAGACATGCAATACAGTGCATTCGTACTTGGAAATTAAGTAATGCTTGTGAACAATAAATGATATTCTCAACATTTGCATCTTACCAGAACTGAACACATGCCAGGACAGATATCAGAAATGTGTATCAATTTGCAACACCATAGAAATAGGCATACTGTGTGTGTCATGATGAGCACACCTGAAGTGCTTACAGCACTTTCCTGTTGTAATGAATATCGTTCCCCTTACTTGGAGGATTCTGCCTTAAAACTGTTGCCCTCTGACTGTGCCACAAACACTTCCTTTCCTAAGCCACTCCTGTTTGACACAATTATCTGACAGAGAGATGTTACCAGATACAAATCCCTGTCTATCATACCACACACTCTACAGAGCTATGCACTGATTGCATCGAGTACACAACATAGCAATCAATCTTGTCACAAATAAATAAAATTAATGTGTGAAGTAATAAGGGACATTTGAGGATAATTTACACAATATGATTCTGTTAGAATGATGACAAGAGGGTAACCATGTTAATGTTCACACAACTGTGAGTGGTGCAATATCAATGTTTCTTGGTTAACGGAGCTGTCTCTGTTGCTTTATGCACACACTGACCGAGATATAAACCATGCTTTGTGCAGATATGTTATACAAGTCATTAATGAATGCATGCGCTGCATGAGCACTCATACCATGACATTCGTAGAACAACTGTTTCACTGGCAGGAAATTACAAAATGATTTTATATTTCTTCCTCCAAAGAAAAAATTGAGAGCACAGTGTTGTTTGTGTAACGTCAGTACATTCATATAATGTTGCCATTTCCTGGAATTGAACAGCAAGCTGTGTAAGTGCACTGACTTACAACATGTGTATGAATCACGTGCACTACAGTGGAAGTCTTAACACAGCTGTGATACTCCAACTATGTGAAGTGATTGGGTCTATATCATATCATCAAATGTCCTATTTAGCAAACGCCTATTAGCTGAACACTTATAAGCGAGAACACTAAATAGCAAACATTCGTTTAACAGAAACATTTCACTGGGTTAAAAACCAGTTGGCCAACCAAGCAAACCACAGAAAAACATCACCAAACAAAACCCATTGTATCCACACACACCCTAACTAAATATACCAACTCCGAGATTGCACTACAGTGGGAAAGAGGGCAAATCCCCAATGATGACCAACCAGTTATTTTCCCAGCAAAATGTTTTGCTCAAACGAACGTTCGCAATTTAGTGTTTTCCCTCATTAGTGTTTGACTAATAGGTGTTCGATACGTTTGATGATATGATATAGACCCAAAGTCATTACATCACATGATTTTTGTTGCAAGCAATTTGTATGAGATAAAAGGAATGGGTAAGCTTCTCCCACTGTAATCATACATATTATAACAGTTGTTGATGTCAGTCATGGAAAACAGCATAAGGACGCATAATGCTTAGAGTCAGTCACTGTGGGTTTTGAACACCTGACTATATGATGACAGAAACTACATGATATTGTGAAGAACGAAGGTGCCACAGTGTAAGCATTGCTAAAATTGTAAGATATTTGGGTATTTGTAGCCATGACATCATGTTATTGCAACAAGGGATACGTGTGCCTCCAATTTCTTTAAAAGACTGTTGCTATATATCTATTTCTCACTCATTGCATGCTGATAAGTATACCCAAACACCCGTGATGCAACATGCATTCGCCACTGTGATGGGAGAGTGGCAATTATGCACAATGTGTGGATAATCACAGATTCCAACGCATGCCTTACTAAGGCAACAGCATACAGAACATTGTCTCATTTCCTCACACCACAAAAAAGCCTTAGTTGTTCTCTTAGGAAACCAAATGTTATCTAATGGCAATCATCATTATCCAATAAAGCATTTCTGTGTGAAAAATGATCAGAAATTCTTGTAATAGCAGATAGATGGATGGCAATATTGTTACTTTCATGCACAGTCATACTGACACAAGTGAGTCTAAGGATTAATGGGAAGATTTGAACTGATTACCTAAGATCACAAGGTACAGAGTGCTGCCTGAACACATGCACCACATGAGATGTGGGTTTACAGTTGTGACAATGCACATTTGAATGGATTACATCATTGTTACGTAATATGGTGATCATCATCATCATCTTTCGGCTTTTCCCATTAGGGGTCACCACAGCAGATCATCTCTTTCCATTTCTTCCTATCCTCTGCATTTTTAATGGTGATGTTCTTCTAAAACTGTAAGAAAGTGGTTGCAGATCACAATAATAATACATATCTACACATACTATATACATTAGAACCCTTCTCTACACAGCACGACAGACAAACGTACACTCAAAGTAGTCAATCATTGCTGGATTCAAACCTTCGACTTATTTATTTACATAGTCTACAGACCACAGTATCAACAGCCAGTGTCACAGGATAAGTCATATTGCAACTGTGATGTAGTTCATTTTTGATAGCATGATGTAACCATTGTGTTTCCAAAACTGGGTATTGCCTGATGGTAATAGAAATTTATAGGGTAGTGCTCTGCTACTGAAAGTACATCTCCAAACTGAAAGTTTACATAAGGAGTGTTGTCACACAGTCAATTGTGCATGACAGTATACATAGTCAAACTAGTTAACCTGTTCTGGATTTGAACCCCCTACCTATCTAGTTACATAGTCTATAGAACACAGTATTATCCACATGCACTACAGGAGAAGTCCATAGATTCATGGATGAATACTAGGCGAACTGCCTTGAAGGACCATTTTAATCCTAGCCAATAACTCAAGGCTAGAATCAAATCCTGTGCCATGTGTTTATGAGTCCTTAACCATTATGCCAAGCTCAATCCCAGATGAATACTAGGCTAACTGCCTTGAATAGGCCACTTTAAGGCTAGCCAACAACCTAAGGCCGGGATCAAACTTTTAAAATTTTATGCAATGATTCAAAGTTGTGACAGTAGACTGTATATCTATTCATATGTAATTACTAGGTTAATGACCCCAGGGGGTCCTTTAAAAGCCTCACTTCTGGCAGGTGAGAATCAAACCCAGTGCCATGTGTCTTTAAGGTAACTAGCTTACATATTATGCCAACCTCCAACCTATTTGACTTTTATAGTGAAATAATGCACTTATGAAAGGGTGACCTAATTAATGTGTTTCAGAGAACATGTTTGTGGTAAAAGTGGGGTAAGAGGATGGGGTCTCCTCTCCCAAGTTAAATTATTTCCCAGAGTAGTAGTTGATACAACATATCTATTCAGCACGCTGTATGTACCTGACATTGAAGTCACACGTACAGGTTCACCACTGTGAAATTTGACTCTCCTTCCTACCCAGCTACACAATATACAGAACACAGTATTCACTGCAAGTGCCACAGAATAATTCTGAAAGTTATAGTAAGGGACTGCACTTAAGAAAGGATGACCTCATCAGCGTGTTGCAGACAACATCTTTGTGGTAAATGTGGGAGAAGAGACTCCTCTTCCTTTGACTGGAAGTTGATACAGCACATCTGTTCAGGAAGTTGGATGTTCTTGACATTGAAGCCACACATACAAGTTCACCAGTGCGAGATTTGAACCTCCTTCCTACCTACTTACACAATCTAGAGAACATAGTACTAAAGAACCAAAAAGAACGGATACAGGAACAGTAAAATAAAAACTGATAACCCCAACCAGTTCCTGCTGATGGACCACAGAACACTTAAATGATTCCTTTGGAAATAAACTGTAAAAACACAGGATGCCACCATATTATCAGATACAAAATAGTGCACTTTAATTAAAAAATAGGTTAAGCACTTTCATCCAAGACATTCTTGGACTTCTTCAGAACAAGACCAAATTGCATTAACAGATATTTAAATAGCAATTACATTGAGACATCATCGCATCAATTAATTCTTTAGCCATCTTTTAAAGCAACATTAACCAGACATACATGCATACATTCACTTATGCAAAAATCTTTAAAAAAACATTACCAGTAATATACTATGCAACTACCTAAACAGTGTCTATAATTTAAATTGTTTCAATTTCAATATACAGTCTATACTAATAGTGTCATTGAGCCCTGGGAATTTATCAGCAGCTGTCAATGCATTTATTATGCATTGACAATAAAAACAGACACTTCCTGACTATGACCGCACACTTCTCAATGTCAGTGATGGATTCTTTCTGAAAAGGTTACACAACATTCTAACAAAGTTGCAAGTGTAACCACTGGAGTACAGACAGACATTAACAGACTGAATCGATTGAGTCATTCTGAAATCCAGATACCTTGGTTTCAAAAGTCCATTAACACATACAGAATTTGTACAACAGGCTCACATATTTTTTAGTGTAATTTCTATTATAACTCTCTCCATGAAGCGTACTGCTGGCAAGCTCATGTGCAGCTGATGGCAAAGTATTAGCACATATGTAATCATATCTTGAGGTGTTGAACTTAAAATAGGAATTAGTAGTACCTTATGGTTCTCCATGCCGACGTTTGTGCAAATAAGCACTAAACATATATAGCTATGTCTGAATCTGATAGAATACAGAACAGATATGTGGTATTTATTTATTTAAGATTTGTTTACCGGGAAAGTCTGACTTGGAATGAAGCCAATTTTCAGCAGAGGCCTAGGAGAAATGCTCCAGATGCATGTCTTTGTAACACCGTGTTATGGTCAAGTTACGAGTGTCATGATTTACACATGTCATGATTTACAGCTGCAGTTCTTCAATCCTTGCATTAATGCCACAGGTGTATTATGAAACACATGATGGGCAAAGCATGCTATTGCTTTTGTAAACATGGCTTATGGAAACTGTTTTAAATCAAGGAGGTTTATCTGATTACACAAAGGAGCTGGGAAGAGGTGGACAGCTGGTCACAGGAATGCACATACAGACATACTAAGAGATTAATTTATATTTCATTTCTGTACATATTTGTATTGTGTTGTGTTATATTGTGGTATCTCATCATAATTATTCAGTCAAGATCTGTACACAACAGTGTTCCCAATATGGACCAAGCACATTAATACAGTAGTGGGGTGGTATGTTAAGAAAATGTATAGCCTACACTCACACCACCAAAAATAGTCATACAAAACATTCACAACAGTTTATATACATCTGAATCTGAACCTTGAATGTAGGGACTTCTACTTCACAAGTTCAAATCTGACAACAAACTGAAGCAAAGGAGAATGCATGCATTACTGTTCATTGCACTAATGAAAATTGTAAAATTCCAAAAAGTGGACATTGTATCCAAAAGTCTAATAAGTACGGAACAGTAAAAAGTGATGTTGGAGAAGTAGGAACAGATACAGACATGGGTACGGAGATAGCGACATTCAAAGAATGTTATACTTTTCTGGGACAATTTTTAACATTGTTCTGGTATGTTACTGTTACATTTTTCTTGATAAGTTATCTGTCATGCTATTTTAGATCAAGTGTTTCCAATAGGAAGCAAGCAGGTATTGAACAGCAGAAACATAACAAACATAAGCAGGATAAAAGTGGGTTACTAAGATAAGTAGACATCACTTACATACTTAATAGAAATATAAATAAAACATTAAATATGAATTCACATATTTCTGGATTCGAACCTCTGACATTATGGCAAAAGCATTTTACAGTTATGTTAATTATGTCAACACACCACACAGGAAATATTACTTCCCAACATTAATTTTACTGATGTGAAGGGACAGTCAGAAAACAATGAGGCAATGGAGAATGGAGTCATCAGACTCCATCACAGTAATGACAATTTAAACATTACATATAGTGTGCATTATAACCAGCAGCATAATAAATGATCCACTATTGATGTGTTGTGTTAAGATGTTATGTGTCATGAAGCCAGGAATTTTTTGGCAGCATGCTTCCTAACATATTTGCAGTTGGAACATCCTACCTGGTGTACATTCAACTATTCAGCCTGTTCAAGAGATGATTAACCTGACTGTACATAGCGCAGTGAGGTTAAGCGCAGTGAGGCTAAGCGCAGCGAGGTTAAGCACAGTGAGGTTAAGTGCAGTGAGGTTAAGTGCAGTGAGGCTAAGCACAGTGAGGTTAAGCACAGTGAGGCTAAGCACAGTGAGGCTAAACACAGTGAGATTAAGTGCAGTGAGGTTAAGCGCAGTGAGGCTAAGGACAGTGAGATTAAGCGCAGTGAGGTTAAGCGTAGTGAGGTTAAGCGCAGTGAGGCTAAGCACAGTGAGGTTAAGCACAGTGAGGTTAAGCGCAGTGAGGCTAAGCACAGTGAGGTTAAGCACAGTGAGGCTAAGTACAGTAGACTGAATGGCACCAGAGTAATGTAGTCTAAGGCAAAAATGCATAAGCTTTTGCCATAAGCTGTACACTTCCATTTTCCTTAAGTTACAGGTGCTGTTCAGAGCCAGGCATTGCACAAATGCTGAAGGGACAGACTGATGATGCAGAAGGGGGAAGAGACACAAAGAAGGGGAGAAGGAATCAGATAACAAGTACACTATGACAGAAGCAGGATAATGGTGTCTCAAAACAATATGTAGGTAAGAGCTACACATAGAATAGTGCACTAAAAACAGTCAATAACCGTTTGCATATGTGTGGATTAGAAGCTTTGAGAGTAAGTAAAAATCAGTCTATAGATCTGAGCATTATCTCAGCACACTAGAAAGGAACTCCTATGGTTTAAAACACACAACTAAAAGGGTAGCAGCAACTTACTGAAGCAGAAGGGGTGAACAGTAAGACAGAGATGGAGAGAGAAGTAACAAGAGTTTTGTTTATGGTACATTTAAGACCATCTTTATAGTGTGTTACTGTTATGTTTTTCCTTATTATTAATCTGTCACACACTGTAAAATACAGTGCTTGCTACAGGGAGCAAGAAGAGGTGAGAGAGTAGAAACATGATTAAGACATAAGCAGGATAAGGGGGGGTTAGTAAGTGTCCCTGTTTGGGGTGAAATGTTTTTTCAAATGCCTTTTTGCTGCACTAGTCAAATGATATGTTCATGAAATGTTGTAAATGGAGATAAATTCAGATGGCAGTTAGACATATGATAGGAATCTAGAAACAAATAAAATCCACTGGTGTCCAAGCTGCGAAACAGTAGCACAACAAATCCAATGAAGCCAGTTGGTGAGCTAAAACACAGTTTTAATCTGTTAATAACATAAAATCCACTCAGTTAAGTGCTTTTGTCTGATAATTCAGACATCGTCAGAACCAAGAAGAATGTTTAAAATGCATGGCTAAAAATACAAATGAAGTGACACACCCCTTTCAAAACCTCCAATAATAGTTAATCATTAATTAAACACATCAGAGTTAACTAAGTAAAAGCTACAATGTCTTAAATTTTTCATGTAAGCAAACCAGTTATGCTTTGGTGGGAATTGAATATAATATTTCAATCACTGTTATGTAAGTACTGCCTAGTATATTTCAGATTTTTGAATGATTTATTTTGACATGGGGGGGCTTTTCTAAGCCTAGCCAAGTTTTCCCCCAAAAATAATGACGTCTTATATCCAAATAGGACATTGAGGGCCAGGCATTTATAAATAATCTCTGTCCATGAGAGACATGGGTACCGGGCCTGGTGTAAATTTTCTATTCTCCATCCACTGGTCTGGGCTGTGCTTAAATTGGGTAAAAATCTCTGCTTTGCATGGATAGGAAGCCTGTTCCATTGGAGAGGCAGTCTTTGGGACACATATTTTATCTCTCCAGCATGCTTTAAGTCACAGACTAAATTTAGATCCCCAGAACTTGTATTTCTGTTACTTGTTGACTTACAACTATGCAGGCAATTCATAAATTTGGGGATTGTGAATGCCTCTTAAGCCAGGCATTAGTCAGTTCTAGTGACTGGCTTCATGATGGAGGTGGCCTCACCTATTTTACCTCCTGGGTCCTATCAGTGAGCCAGTTGGCTATCCAGTGGGTGATAAAAGAGTTTATACCTAAATTAGTGATCTTGTCCATAATTTCTGAGTGGGGTATTGTATCAAAAGCCTTGGCCAAGTCAAGGTAAGAATATAATCTTGCCTTCATCCATTGCTTTAGTGACCGTCTCAAAGAAGTCCAGCAGCTTTAATAGGCATGTCCTTCCTTTAACAAAGCCAAACTGTGATAGGTCCAGCATTTGCAGGTTACCTATGTCTATATCTATTATTTCCATAATCATTTTTCCATAGCCTTACATATGAGACTGGGCAGACCTATGGTTCTGGAGTTACCCAGACCAGTAGTTGGACCTCCTTCATGCAGGGGAATGACTGTTGCCATCTTTCATTCCTTGGGGCAAAACCTGACTGCAGGCTCCAGTTTAAAGTGATTCAAGTGGACCAGAAAAGTCATGTTTCGTGCTATTTATTAAGCATACCAAAATGTTACTGGGGCCCATCAATGCAGTGTTTTTGACTTTGGAAAGTGCTTTGATGACCTGTTCCCTAGTAATGGTTGGGGGGATTGTTGTATGTTGTAGGTCTTATTTCCTTTGAACTATCAGGGGAGTTGGGGGAGAAATTTGAGTTGAACTTGTCAGACAAAAGGTTGGCAATGGCCTCCAGTCCAGTGTGGGTGATGCCATTTACAATAAGTTCTGCACATTGTTACATATTTCCCCTGAAGTTAAGGACATAGCTATAGAAAGCATTTTGGCCTGAGAAGCCATTTTTTCCTTCAAATTTAGCTCTGAAGTATTAATTAACCCACTTTGCTGCCTGTTTAGATTGGTCGGGGGGCTTTTATTATGTAGGGCTTTGTTCCTTGGCTTTATAGGTACATAGATAAATTAAATGCATGGGATTACAATCAGCATCTACTTTAAAAACAAAATTCCTATTTGTGCCTGGGTATAGAAATTGACCAGTATTATCTATCCATTCACAAAAATGTTAGACAGGTTCTAGATACATATAAGAAGTTTTGGCCAATTTTAATAGCCGATGAAAAAATTAAAGATGTAGTGGGTTCACAACCGAATTTCAGTTTTAAAAATATGAAATCATTGAAGAGAATTTTATGTTACCCCAAAGTAAGGAATGCAAGTGCTGGGGTCATAAAGACTACTAGACCTTGTAACAAATGTCAGTCTTGTGAATGGCTAGATAATAGTGGTGAATTTCAGCACCCAGACACGAAAAGGAATTTTGTTTTTAAAGTAGGTGCTGATTGCAATACCATACATTTAATTTATCTTGCTCATTGTGTAGAATGTCGGTCCTTTAATATAGGGAAAACTAATCAAAGATTTAGAGACCAAATAAGGGAGCATCATTACAATATAGTTAAGCAAATTCCTATGAATGCGTTAGCAAAACATGTTATGAATTATGGTGACAAGCATTATTTTAAAATTTTAGTTATTGATAGGGTAGAGGTAAGTGAAAGGCTTGGGGAACATGAATAAGACAGAAAAAAAGGGAGACTCGATGGATAACTAGAATGAGAGCCAATAAAGGGAGGGGGTTGAATGGCAAAGTTCCCCTAAGGCCTGTACTAAAATCCAGACCTCTAAGAAGGTGAATTTTTATTCAGATTGCTTTAATATTTGCAGTGTATTTGTAGTACTTGATTATAGTTTCTATTGTTCACTGCTTTTTAATGATGGTATTTAAGTGTTGATTTATTAATTGTTGTTGCTGCTATATAAATGTGGCTTAAGGTTTGAATTTTAATGTCTGATGACACAGTTTATGGGACTGCAAAAGCGCTTATGTCTACTAATACATTTTGTTTGAACCTGAACACAGCCATTGGGTTACTCTGCTTGATTTATGTATTTAGAATGTATTTGTGTTCTAAGCAGAGTGTTTGCCTGGGGTATCCTGACTGTTATTTGAGGAATATACAACACATATGTCAACATTACTCATGTCACTGCTTTGTGCACTCTACAAAATATCATATGTCACAGCATCCATAGCACATACTGTTATTAGTAACGACAACAAGGGAGTTTGCAACAACTGCACATTTGTAACAGCAACTCATAGGGACTACTGGTAAGATTTTAATCATGTATCACAGACTTTAGCCTGCTCATTTCATATACTACACTAAGTATCAATATTTATTCTGAATCTAGTCATATCTGTGAACTGGATTTGAACCCTTCATTACATGGCCTCTTTCTTTAAGCTCACTTCACTTACACCTTGTGCCACAGAGATATCTAGCTGACAGGTGAAAATAATTTACCACTGAGTACTGTCCAGAGTGTTGGTGCTGCACATCAGTGCCAGGCAAGTATCCATAACAGTAGGTAGCCCAAATTAAATGCTACAGTTTTATCCTTAGAAAGTGAACTCTAGTTCCTGCTAGGGACTGATGCCAATCAAAAGTGTGTGGTGTCAAATGCTGTGCAATTAGTGAAGAGAAAAATAAAAAAAAATACTTAAATAGAGGAAACATTCTGAAACAATTAGTGAAAATGTACAGTTCTGATATTTCCTCAAATTTGTTGTCTTAAAACATGAACATTATGCACCTTAAAAATCAGTAGATTCTAACAAACAGCACCCTCTCTGTAATCAAACCCCATGGTACCAGGGTACACAAAATACAAACTAGAAATAATTATCAGTATTTGCCACAGAAACATACATATGCTGTGAAGAAAAAAGTAGATTACATATACTCAAAATGTGACATAGTCTAAATTGACATTACAGGTGCTACAGATCCAGGTTCTGAAAGTGGTCCTGTGTAATTTACAGTTAGATGTGTAGACACCTGTGATATTGACTATAGCTAATATTTCCTCACACAATATGAAATAAAAAAACGCAACACTGCAGATCTTTTCTTCTCTTTATTTTGTGAGCATCATTCCCTTATCTATGATTCTCCAACAAGACTGTATGTGATTTGCCTTGCTGTTGATATACGTTTCAGTAAGTACTGTAGTTCCTTAGAATTATAGACAGAATTTATTCATAGGCACAAAATGTAGTCATAAACAATTCATAAAAATGTTAGCTTGCTCTCCTAAATAAGTCAATGCATTCATAGACTTTCTTGTAAATTTCTTCTCTTGGCACACCCATGGTAAGTGTATATTAGGGAGGACTGACTGTTAAAATACTGATTATTCTTGCAGTAAGACTAATCATTTATACTTGCAAGCCCTTAGCAGGTAACACTTCTCAGTTCACATCCTTCCACAGCTAGGGCATGTGCACTCAATTGTGTAGATCCTGGCACCATGTTTAGCTGTCATGTACTTGGTACAGATTGTGGAATTCATGAATGTTAATGAGCTCACACCTCATTTGCATACCCATAGTGCTGAGAGGGCTGAATCTGCACTATATAAAGGTACTCATGTAGGTAAAGAACTTGTACCATAATAGGGGAAACTGTTTGGATCCTAAGAGCTCAGTATTGTTTTTTGCTTGAAAAACTTGTTTCTGCTTTAACATCTAACCTTACTGATTGATTGCATTTCACAATACAAATATTATTTTATTGTCTGCATTTTTCCCACTCACTGTTGGCATAGCCAGGTATATAAATTATTTCTTGGTCATTAACATGTTTTGAAATAATGTTACCTGGCATTTAATGGAAAGTTTAATTGGGGTGGCTGACCACATGGTGTATACGACTGTTGTATTACTTATTAGCAAGGTTGTTTTTTTTTACATTATTAGCACACATAATTGTATTCATTCTGTGATGTATACCTAGCTGTCCTCCACAGAAGTGGATATCACACAAAAGTGTTATCCATTTTCACTCAATGAGCGTACATTATTTTTGTTGATACTACAATGTACTACAGAGTTACAGAAGTGTTTATCCTCTTTGCAATTTTTTTTATAAAGTCCTTTATTTGGCACTTGGTAGGGGGGAGAAAATCTGTATTAAGTTGCATGTACTCACATGGAGCCTTATGTATTCATCTTTTTCATGTATTTTGTGTATGATGGATGTATGAATTCATATATATTTGTTTTGTTAAAATAACTTTTAGGTAACTTTTTTTTTCTTTTTATGTTTCCTCTCAAACAGAGCTAAGCCACCCAGCATATCTGCACAATGTAAATGACTATAAAGTGATGCTGAGAAGGAAATGATCATTCAGACACTATGTTGTCATGGCTCCTTCCTCTCAGAGAGAGAGAGAGACAGAAGTGATAAGTCCTCCCATGACCATATCTGGAAGCAGATGGTCAATGATAATGTGGTCAGAGACAATGGATATACATATTATACAATAAGACATAGGTTCAGTGATATAAATACACAGGTCAGGCATTGGGCAGTTGCAATTACACAGAAATGTATAGCTATGGTGAGTGGTCCTACTACTGAGCTACCACTGACTGAAACAGAGGAGTTCCTGTTCAGAGATCCAAACAGCTTAGCACAGGGTTCACACAGAATTGTTGATGTTGGGGCTGACATGGAAGACAACTCAAGTATGTCTACTGCAAAACTTCAAGGTATGCAATATCATTAAATAATATGCATATATCTGTCATAGGTTATATGCATGCATGTGTGTGTGTGTGTGTGTGTGTGTGTGTGTGTGTGCGCACGCGTGTGTGTGTGTGTGTGTGTGTGTGTGTGTGTGTGTGTGTGTGTGTGTGTGTGTGTGTGTGTGTGTGTGTGTGTGTATATATATATATATATATATATATATATATATATATATATATGAAGAGAGAGAGAGAGAGATACAGAGAGGACCGAGAAGGCTGGGATAGAAGAGACACTGAGGGGGAGAGAGAGAAAAGGAGGGTGCAAGGGGGTGGAAGAGGGAAGTCAACTGGACAGTAAAGTTTTGTATGGGGTGTGTCTTATTCTGCAGCTGTAAGGGCAATTGTTTTCTGTTTCGTGTGTCGTTTGCATTGTGATACTTATCATACATGTTTTATCTCCCTTTCTGATATGTAGGCACATCTGGTTCTCTTTTTGCAGGACCACCTGCACATGATAAGCATACCTTCGGTAATCTTATTAATGTGCAAAAGGTAGGTGTATGTGCAACTGAACGTTATTTGTTTTCATTGCATTAGCATCTCTTAAGTTTTACTAATCATTTCACATTACACAGGTTTTATCATTGTTTATTCTATTTGTCTCTTTGTTGTGTTGATTACTTGCTATCATAGGTGATCCTGCCAGTGGCACTGTCAAACTCCTACCACCTGATGTCAGAGTATCAGTAGTTTCTGATGATGATGTCAAAGATGAAGAGGCACAGTCTGGGGCTGCAGATAGTCAGTCTGACACTGAGGTTGTGCCTCCATCATCTCCTGCCCCTTTTTCAGACACAGGCAGCATGCCTACACATAGTCAGGACACAGAGACCTCAGACAGAGGACAGGTTGAGGGTGACACTGTTGATCAGGTAGTGTGATTACTTCAGCTGCAGACTTGGTTGATTCTCCCTGTAACCATCATGATGGCAGGGTGCCACATAGGGGGTTTGTTGAGGTGCATGAAGGAGGCCTGCTGTTCACCCTCTTCCTGATGTTGGTGTGTCAGTAGGTGCCACATGATGTATACACAGGCCTGTCACAAAGGTACAGGAATATTCTACCAGTGCCTCAGAAGAAATAGTGTGATTACTAAACATTGTGCATTCTGACATGAGGGACTGCATGAACAGTGTGGGTGACTCCTTGGACAGGATAAATAACAGACTGGCTCAGGCAGAGTCTGTAATAGAATGTTTGTGGGGAAAATTGGCATTCACATGGCTAGAGAGCCACTACATCATCTGGTGTTCACCAACATGGCTGTGCAACATCCAGCTTCCACAGTGGCATTGCATCCACTGCTCCATCGGTGATTGCAGTGTCCACACCCTAAAGTGGTAGACCATGTTGTTGTAGTCCAAGACATAGTAATGATGAGAGCTCATCCAGCAAGCATCACTCATGTTCAGGTAGCACCCCGAATTCTAGCTAGGTTCATGGAACTTGTGGTACGTCTCCTGGCAGAGATAATTTTTGTGGTCAGGGTTGATGACACTAAACTGACTAGTCTAGAATGCATGGCTCACACCTGTCCAAGATGCTAGGACATAGTGCTAGCACAGTGCTTAAATGTGTTCATGCAGACACACACACAGTCAGCAAATACTTGCCCATACCTCACACACACTACTATCTCAGCAGTACTGTTGACTGCTATACATATCTTGCTACTGGCCCTGCAAATTTTATACTTAAGGAATACATCTTTGTTTTACTTGCACACACTCACTTCCTTGGTGTCAGGCTTGCCCTTCTGTACCCCTCCCAATCCTGTGCAAGTGATGATGATTGTGCCTTGCTCTTTGCACATTTCTTTATGACTTTGTTTTGCATATATGTCTGATGCACAGACTAGAAAGCTAATGCTTGATTATGCAGAACCTTCCAGTAATGTAAATGTATTGCAGAAGTTTTTTTATTGATCATTCATAATCAGTTGTGAATGATTGCTTATGTAATTATTGACCCTCACTATATTTTTTAGTATTCTTAGTAATGCAGTTGATATTTAAGCAATGCTTATTATTATACTTGTGCAAATGATGCTACCATTCATCTGCTCACTAGTTTATGTACAGTGGTCAACTGAAATGCTTCATGCACATCACTGGGCAAAATCCATAACTGTATATTGCAGACATCAGTCATAAGCTATTACTTCATTACTGTACACCTGGGACATGCTCCACCTTAGTGACATATGAGAATTTGCATATGACAGTAATCAGCTCATAGGTTGGTAGTAGGCTATTGGCCCTAGGGCCTATACAAGCCTAGCCATAACAATTCCCTGGATATTTCTTCCCACAATATTTACTTCCCTGGACCCCTGTCTAGCAGGGCAACTGATGTGATCCTCGGGGTGAATTTCCTTTCTCCCATCCAATTATCAAGGTTCCTTTTGAAGACGGCCATGGAGGCACTCTGTTTGACATGTATGGGCAGTCGATTCCAGAGTACAGGGAGTCTCTGGGTCAGGAACCTATCCCTCCAGCATGTTTTGTTCATTGTGATGACAAGGTTTAGATCCCTGGAGAGTGTTGCTCTGAGGGATTGGGATTTCTTTAAGTGGAGCATGTCCAACAGCTCAGGGTTTGACATGGCCTTGTATGTTAAGCAGAAATCGCCACTGAGTAGATGATATGCCACAGAGTATATCTGGAGTTTTTTAGACTGTCAGCATAGGGCATCTGCTTTAGGCCTGTGATTCTTTTATTGAGGTATTTCTGTGGCCTTTCCAGCTGTTGTAGATGTTTTGTGAGGTACATACGAAACGGGTATTTTTTCCTTGCAGGTTCCAGACTTACATTGTTAATACTGCAGCTTCAAGATGTATCCTTGGGGATTGTCTTTGTCTGATGCTAAAAGAAGGTAATTAGTGTGTGTGCTATCCTTTGCCTCTTAGACACAGCCATGGCATATTGTGCATGCCAGAAGCATCTGTGGTTGGTGGTTCTCCTTCAAACTCGGCTGCATCTGCTGAAGCTGCTGGCCCTGCCTGTGGTCTTGGGAAATGGTGCCCTGCCCCATTTGTCCTTGTCGAAGCTGTTTCCTAAGACTGATATTATGCAACATTATATGCAATATTATGCAACATGGAACAGATTGTGAATATTTAAGCAGAGCTGGTTGGGTCATACTGCAGGGCACCTCTTGATGTGTCTAGACACTTGAACCTTGATTTCAGCAAACTGAATAATTTTTTGTGATATTCCTAGTTTGAGCGTGCATATTATTGTAACCCTGCTCAGTGGGGTTGTGTGGGTTTCTCATGACTGTGATGAGCCAAGGGCCCAGTGCAAAACCTGCATTCCCTACTAAATGTTCTTGTAGAAAGTCATCCCTAGCAAGCCTTGTGCAGAGTTCACAGGTGTGTCATTTGTCTGAGTTGTGATGCCAGCACGGACATTGTAGATGATCCCTTGGGCTTTACAGACAACCTGACAGTTTATAGAGTGTTATCCTTTCCTGTTAATGTACCTCTTTTCTGTTCACCTGGTGGGGGGTTTATTTCTATGTGTGTAAAATGTATGGCCCCCAAAACTTCAAGGAAATGTTCTACTGCATAAAATTCAAGCATTGTTCTTGCTGTCTCCTCTGGGATGTGTGGTAAACAGATATGTTCCCTTGCATTTTGTAGCACTGCATTTAGAAACTGATGTAATATTTTGGAAGCAGAGGCCTGTGACACCCCTAATATATCCCCTGTGGGTCTGTGGAAAGTACCTGTAACTAGTATACGTAAAGCTGCATATACTTTTGTTTACACTGAGATGGGTTCTCCACAATTTCCATGAGGCCTCAGAGGTTGCATATTTCCTGCAGTGTTTTCCTGTCCTCCCAGTATCACTCTGCAATTTCTGGGTCATGCAGTCCATGGTAAGTCAAATGGGATCTAAACACACTTCTCCTTCTTGAATGAAATTTGGTAGCAGCAGGAGCACCCTGAATTCAAGCCTGTTGCATATACAGGTTAAATGATGACAGCAACAATCCCCGAACATGTTTTTTTTTTTAGGTGTAATAGTGACTGTAATCCAAAAGGGTTTGGATTTCTGGCAAATAACTACAGTGAGTGTACACGATGGCTTTATAGGTTCATGAACAGCTCTGCCATGCTGGACTGGTTAATTAGCATATAATTTGGCTACGTATGCTCTCATTAGCATATTCTGCCATTTATCCTTGTTATGAGGCTCTACAGTAAGTGTAGAGCCGTTTAATGAATACAGAATAGTGCATTATCATGTCACACTGCCCTGTGACACTTACATGATAGATGCACTTAGTGTAGTCGTTCATGAATCCGGCCCAAAATCTTTCCACTGTAACAACATGTGCTTTTTCCCCCTCTGCTTCTTTCATAAAACATTATGCTAACACATAACTTTAAAAATAACTTCACAAAAGTCTTCATTATGTAAGTGAATTAGTTTTCTTATCTCTTTTAATCAAAAGCCAGTGGCAAAAATCTATAATGTCAGTACATGTTAATTGTTGGGATTCCAAGATGGTGGTCGACTGAGTAGCACCCTCTCCATACAGCTCTTACTCAAACTTCAAAGAAACCTGCAATAGCCAACAACTGCTGGCATATAAACTTAAAAAAAAGGGAAGAGAATCTACACTATCCTGTATCTGGAATATTTACTTACTGACTTCACTCCAGGGTGTTAAAAGCAATAGAAATATCATTTACTTTCTACCTGAACAAAGCTCCACGTGTAATTAGAGGCCTGAAGGCTCCAGCACTTGTTTCGGACAGCAGCCATGAGGGAAACAAGAAAACATCTCTTATCTGGTAAAATGCCTAAAGAACCAGAAGGCATGGATGCATAAACATTGAAGACTAAATTATCAGCCATAGCATCTCCTGAGAAGGAACTTACCTCTAAAAGGCAAAAAATATCTAAAATCCAGCAAGAACAAGCAAAGAAATGCACTAAACAGAGAAATGAAAACTCTACAATTATGGATGATTTAAAAAAATGCTCTCTTACCACTACAATCAGCTGTTCAAGGCTTCTCTGAACAACTTAACAACTTCGGTAGCACAATCAAACAAATTGCAGATAGACTTGACCTTGTGAAGGGAAAATCTAAATCAAATGAAATGGAAATAGCACTCCTAAAAACAAACCTTGCATCCAATGAGAAAGTCTTAACTGAATTGCAGACAAAGATTTTAGACTTGGAAGCCAGAAGTAGACGAAACTATTTAATCATAAGAGGTTTACCAGAAAATTATGAGTAAAGTCAATTGCTCCCAACTCTAAAACTAATCTTCACTTCCATTCTGGAACTAAAAGAACACCAACCTCATCCCATATTTGAAAGAGCTCACTGAGCCCTCAGGAACAACCAAAACAGTACTGTTCCAAGATCCGTATATGTGAAGTTGTTAAACCATCAAGATGTTCAAGCTGTCTTGGCATCATACAACAAAATTAATAACTTCTCATGGAATTCCCTCTCCATCACCTTCTCTCAAGACCTACTGCAAGAAATTAAAGAAAATCATCGCAAACTTGCTCCTTTCTGCGCAGATCTCATCAAACGGAACATTAGATTCCAAATGAAGTACCCAAACACCCTATCGTTTTACTTCAAAGACTCTAAAGTTTCTATGTCTACATCCAGCAAAGCAAAATTAATCTTCAAAAAATGCTTCGGTAAAACGCCAGATCTATAACTTCCTTAGATACCTTGTTTTCTTGTTTTTCAGCCTTCGTCCCGTGTCGAGGGTCATCCCGGCTCCACTGGTCAGTCATCAGTTTGGTTTTCTTGCCTACTCCACCTCGTAAATGTTCTTGTTGTTGGTGTTGCCTTCTACTGCATTTTTTGAATTTGGAGCAGTGGGTAAGAATATACTGGACTGTCATTTCCAGTGGGAGTCGATATGGAAGCTCACCACGACTTATTTAGGCAGATGCACCAGTCTTCGAGGAAGAGGAAACAACCTGATCTTCCTGCAAGCACATCTCATCCTGAATACAGCGTAATGTAGAGGAACTCCTTCGAAAATGAAGATTGATGACATAACCTGATCTCCATTGTACAAGAAAAGAAGAAAAGGTTATTAGACTCGCCTTCTCTTTGTGTCACTGTAAGCAGAAGCTATGCTGATCCCACAAAGCTGCCTTAATTTTAAAGAATTATGCACCCATTTCGGCACGAATGTTCTACCTGACTATGTCTATTAAAGGTTTGTGTTCAGAATTCAATGTGCCATTAATGTTTTACAAGAGGCAGCAAGGTTAGGGTACAAATTAAATATCTCTGTTGTTACTTTTAAGTAAACTAGTGTCTTTTCATATTTATATCAAGAGAAAGTACTTGGCAAGGCGCAGATTAATCAATGGCATTATATTAGACTGATTCTCACAATGGTACTAAGGATGCAATGCTTATAGAATTTCACGTGCATTTGGAGTGTGGTACTTAAGGAAGAAATCTGGTATATTCCATGTGTTGTTTAATTAGAAATTTATTTGCAGATAAAGGAGGCTATATGGTACTTATATTTAGTGAGCTCCAACCTTCTGGTGTTATGCCCAAGATGGTTTTGGACATTTGTCAGGATGAGCTTGAACGAAAGTATGATTGGAACTTCCTGTCTCTTATTCATCTTCAAATGCATTTCAAATGAGAAAGCGCTGAAGATCTTCCAACTAAACAGGTGTTTTTTGAAACTAATACTTGGAACTTGCATTTCCCTCTCCCTGATCATTTATCTGTTAACTCTGTTCAAAAAGTTAGAGTGGAAGGCATGGAAAGGCAGGATATATTGTTAGGAAACGCCTTCCAATATAATAAAATCCACTTATATACTATTTTAAATTTATTGCTTTGTAAATATCGCTCATTTCGAATACTGCGTAGTCATGCATAATAGATCCGTGAGCATCGTACTGGCTTGGAACATATTTCACTTTATTAATATTAGTATATTTTATTGTGAGTCATGTGTTCTAGACTATATTCTATCTGACAAGCTGTTATGTAATGCTAGCAAATAGTTTGTGTTTTTTTTTTTTTTTTTTTAAACAAGTGATCTTACTAACAGTGGCATTCCCTTCATTTACGAGCTAGATGGATATGTTTACTAGGGACCCCAGTGACAATGCTTGGTTCTACATTAATACTGTACATATTGTGTAAATATTATTGTAATGTTTGAACTACTGATATACCTTGATCTTTCCCACTCTCACATATAGGGGTTAAGTGGGTAGGCACTAGGATAGATGTGAGAGAGCTCAATGCTGCCTTTCAAGTTGAAAGATTACATCCTTTGCCGTCTTTTATTTCTAATGAGCCACATGAACACTTGCAATTCCTTAACCTTTTAGATAACTTAACTAAGTTCTTTCGACTTTTGTAGTTTAGATGTGGCAAATCAGTTCCTGGAATGTTAGGGGCCTCCAAGATAAGAACAAAAGGAATCTTCTTTTGCACCTACTAGTTAAAGCTAAGTCAGACATACATTATATTCAAGAAACACACATGCTACCTGAATCTTGGAAGAAAGAACAGAGTAGGAAATGGGTTAAAGACATTATCTCAGCAGGAAACAGCTGTAACTCTAAAGGGGTGGCTATTATTATTAAAAATTCATTTAAACCTTCCATCATTGATAAGGGATCAGACTGTCAGGGCAGATGGTGTTATTTTGCATGCATATCCCCTTCGCTAAGTAAACCAACTTTATTTTTAAATGTTTATGGTCCATGTTCGGGGCAACAAGATTTTGTTCTGGTAATATATAACATATTATTAAAATTCCCTAACCATCTGTTTATAATGGGGAGGGGGACTGGAATGCAGTCATTGACCCAATTGTTGACAGATCTAGCAAATCCAAAGCGTATAACATCCAAGCTTCTCTGGCTCTTATGGAACTAATTTCTGACTTCGATTTAAGAGACTCTTTATCCTTTAGTAAGGAAACACTGAAGAAAAATAACTTCACATACTTCTCGAAATGTCACAACTCTTGGTCACATATTGATTTCTTTCTAATATCAGATACATTAACCAAGTGGCATATAAATTATTTAACAGATCCTAGATTTTTCTCAGACCACTCAAGGATTACACTAGAAATAAATCTAGCACACAATACATCTTTACTAAACAAAGAATTTAATTGGTCTCTTCATAGCAATTTACTTCATACAACTATGGTCACAAAAGAAATACTAATCATCCTAGCTTTTAACTCCAACCCCCATGACACTAACATCCCATTAGATGTTCAATGGGCGGCATGTAAATCTGTACTCAGAGGTATATTCATTCAAAAATCTGCTTACTTAAAAAAATGTAGGAAAGAGAAAGACGATCGAATAATAGATGAGATAAATGCACTTGACGAAAAGTTACAAGCTAATTATACACCTTCGGTAGAAAATGAAATTTTAGAAAAACAAAAGCAACTCTTTGAAATACATCAAACTAACCTCACTCTCCAAGAACAAAGATTTATAGCAAAATACTCTGAATGGATACAAACCCCTTCACATGCATTAGTTAGGATAATTGAGAATAAACAAAATTCTCCCAGAATAAATAGTATCCTCCACCAAAACAAAATATATAAATCAGACGATTAAATCATCCATCTCTTTTATAAAAGCCTCTCTTCTATCTATGCAAATAAACAACATCAAACTCCAGTTGAAGTTATGAAAAGCCACCTTAATGATATCATATTCCCAAAACTAAACAAAGATCAGAAAAAGACTCTCTCTGCCCCCCTTTCCATTCAAGAATTTCAGGATGCCATTACTACTCTCAAAATTGGGAAAGCCCCAGGTCCAGATGGTTTTACGGCAGACTTCTACAAAGTTTTTAAAAATATTGTTGCCCCCATATTACTAAAATTATTCCAATATATTTATGTCAGTGGCATTTCAGACTTGCATATCAACCACTCAAAGACTATCCTGATCCCAAAAATAGTCTAGACATAGCCAATCTTAATAATTAAAGACCTATCTCCCTAATGAATATAGGTATCAATATTTTATCTTCTATCTTAGCGAAAAGACTTAAAAGAATAATTCCTTGCTTAATATCCAAAGGGCAAGCAGGCTTCATGGCTAACAGACACACATGGGATAATACACTGACGTTAGAATCCATGATATACCTCACTAAACATGATAAGAATCCTAGATATGCACTGATCCTTGATGCATGCAAAGCTTTTGATCGGGTTAACTGGGATTTTTTGTTCACGGTTCTGTCTTATTTCAATATTCCTAAGGATTTCACCAGTATTGTAAATATCCTATATAATAGCTCTTATACAAGACTATATATAAATAAACAATATTCTAAGGTGATAAAATTATCAAATGGTACTAGACAAGGTTGACCTCTTTCCCCACTTCTTTTTAACTTGTATTTAGAACCCCTGTTCCTGCTCATCCTTCGAAATACACATCACGCAATCCCTAAGGTACTGCATATTGAGATCAGCTTAACAGCCTTTGCTGATGACCTAAACCTTTATTTTGAACACCCTATGTCAGACACCAAGAAATTGCTCAATTATTTAAAAACCTTTGAACTTATCTCAGACTATCAAATAAATCATAATAAATCCTCTATCTTTCCAATTAATCCTTTAGCACATAAGGAATTTATTTTTCCTGATTCACTTTTCCATACTACACAACCAATTAAATATCTAGGGGTCCGCTTTGACCACATCTCTTCCTCTATATTACAATCCAACCTAAATAAAGTACGGACAGTGATCTCTCAAAGCTTACTTAGATGGCAGCAGATGAAACTCCCTATCTTATCTAAAACATCCATTATTAAAATGAATATCCTTCCCAAGCTTCTTTATCATCTTTATGCTTCATTTTTCCCGATTCCCAACACTTTCTTCAATAAAATACTTAAATCCTTTGCGAAATTTATGTGGTACCCCAAGTCAGTCAGAATGTCCTATAAAAAACTTATATATCCAAAAGATAAAGGTAGTTTAAACATGCCCGATCTTCAACTGTACTACAGAATTTTACAAGCAAATAGACTAATCTCAATAGCCAATTATTGTTCAAAGGATGAATCCTGGACTCCCCCTATGGGTCAAAATTTGGCATAAACACACTTGGAGTAATAGATTTAATCCCAAAGCCCTCCCATTTATTGACCCATTTGTCCTCAAAAACTTAAAATTACACCAAACCCTTAAAATGATAATTAAAATCTTCCAAGAAACTTTTAAATCACTGAAACTGGACAATGCTTTACCACTATTCCAACCTATACACCTCAATCCCAACATCAAGCTAAGCCATAATATGATTAACTTGAATGACTACCATTTAATTAAAAACTTCACGCTCTGGGATATTCATAAACACAGAAACTCTTCATTAGCAGAATTACATGCTACCCTAGGCTTATCCCAAAAATAGACTATAATTCTCCAGCAAATAAGAGAAGTTATCTCATCTACACCACAAGTACACTCTATTACTGAGTACAACATAAACTTAGTCGCCAATCTATTACAAACCATAGCTAGCAAAAAAAATACGTTATCTATTTATCATATAAACTTATCAATAAGGTGAAGTATCAAGGAGAAATAGTCTATGGGGAATACTGGAACCACCAAGGTTTGAACTTGTCAAGTGACCAAAAGCTGACAGCCATCAAATCTGCACTCATGTTTTCTCCCTTTAAAAAGCTTACATACATGCAGTTTATGATTACAAACAACCTTTATCTTACTCCTACCCACATAAATAAATTTAATCCTAATGTATCCTCTGCATGCTCATGTTGCTCCTACCCACAAGCAGGCATAATTTATATATTGCGGATTTGTAAATACTCCCATAGTATTTGGAACTCTCTTAGGGTGAGACTTGAGAAGATGGGATATCACAAATCAACACTATCATGGGAACTAGCATTGCTACATATCACCAATTGTAAGATCCCAAAACTGAGACTACATGTTTTAGTAACTCTTTGCTTGTTAGTCAAATTTTACATTACCAAACATTGGCTTAATCGCACTAAGATGTCTTGGGTAGGCTTCAGATCTCTAGCTATTAAGTATATTACATCTCAAAAACTCCTAATAGCAAACTCACATAAACAATCCTACTATCTGACTTTCTGGAACCTAGTATTTGAACACTTAGCTGACAACTAATCATACATGTAAGTTAAGTATAAGATAATTACTACATTCTCTCTCTTTAACATTTATTTGACCGTCCCCTGCTTTATCTCCCAATAGCTCTAGAAATTATTTTTGGCTTATTGTATCAATACCTATACCTTTATTTCATATATTATATAGTACGTTTTAGGGTATCTTGGAGGTATATTATTCTCTCCTTGTTTAGTGTGTAGGCAGCACTATTATACTATTGTACTTTGTTCTATGGTTCATATTGTACATATGTTTTATGGTCAGTTGTTATTTGCTCTCCTTTGCATTACTACTTACTGTTTAAAACTGCAGT
Organism: Protopterus annectens; assembly: GCF_019279795.1. Lineage (NCBI taxonomy): Eukaryota > Metazoa > Chordata > Ceratodontiformes > Protopteridae > Protopterus > Protopterus annectens. The sequence goes on along the minus strand of NC_056747.1, from coordinate 1,176,416,788 downwards.
TTCATATGTTTCATTTACATGGAAATATTAATAAAATGCTATTTAAAAAAATATATATGTGTTAATTGTTTCTTTGGGGGGTTTTGTACTCTTTCTTACCTCTGTTTTTTTTTCTGCACATTCAGTTTCATTCGCTCCCAGCTTCTTACCAGCATTTTCAAAAATATCCTGTTCTTGTAATACTTGTTCTACTGTTGTATTGTAGTCAGCCTCATCTCCATCATTTGGGTCTTCATCCTGGAAAGAATTAATTGATTTTTACATTTCAAGTCCTTCACCAGCAGACTTGGTCACAATTGCCTCAGTGACTGCTACTCCCTACCATGCTGGAATTGTCGGAGCCCAATACTGGCCCACTGCTACCATCTAGTGGCTCAGACCAAACACAGCATGCAAAGTTCTCTAGTGCTCTGGCTCAATTTCCTCTAGTCTGTATGAATACCACCATGAGTCTCCTCTGAAAAGAAGCTATTTATCTAGCAGGAGTAACCGGGCCAAAGTGTAAATAAATAAAATCAGCAGTGTAAGCAATATTTGGAGAAAGTTCTAGGACTGTGTTACAGTACTGCAGTGGACAAGGCAACTAAAGTTTCAGTTTTTCCAGGTTTACATTTTGCATATTTGTTCAAAAAAGTTCAACTGCTTTAAGCCCTTCCCTGTGCGGGATGTTTGAGTAGAGTGCTACTATATCCAATGTAACAAGCATGCATTTAGAAAAATCAAGATTGGAATTGTACAGTATATTTAGAAAGTCCCATGAGTCCTTGATATAGAAGGCTGTGGCTTACACGAGCAGATTGTATGTTTGGTCGAGGTATTTTGCTATGCGTTCGGTTTTGGTCTTCTTGTTGGACACTATCAGTCAGAAAGGGGGCTCTGCTTGATTTTTGTGCACTTTGGGGATGCCAAAAGCTCTCCCTAGGCTAGGGTTGTGCACAGATAGGAAGACAAATTCTTCCAGTGTGAGTTGTTCACTTTCCAGTCTTTTAAGCAGCCTGTCTATTCCGGTGAAGTGTGTGTTCACTTCCTTGCGAGTTACTGGTAAGTAGGTGTCCTGGTTCTGCAGCAGATTTTTGATTTTGCTGATGTAGGCATCCTGCTCCATCAGCACTAGATGTGTACCCTTATCTGCTTTCATGATGCGCAGATTTTTATCTTGGCTGAGCTCCTGAAGGGCTTTCCATTCAGGCATAGTGAGATTATGCCATTTGCGATCGTTTGGGTTGTTAAGTAATTGCCTAAGCTCATGCTCGCAGACTTTTCGTAGACCTACTTGAAATGTCTGAAGGGTTTGAAGTCTGAAATTTAAATGTCTGGCATTATTTTCTAACTTCAGTCTTCAATGATTTGCAACTAATTTGCTAGAAAACCACAATTATTTGAAAAACAGACCAAAATATGAGGCAAAATCTGAACATTCTGCAAAAATCTATACAGTTGCTATACATGTGTGTGTGTGTGAGTGTGTGTGTGTGTTATGAAAAGGGTGTTTTTTTTAAATTAAGAGGCACATTAGGGTTAGGGTTAGCAACATGCACACCTTAGTAATGCATCCTAACCTTAACACTAATTCTGTCCTTAACCCTAATGTGCATCTTAGATTAAAAAAACCCATAATGCTACCACTATACAAGACAGCTAGGCCACTTGCCATATACATGCACATGCGCTCGCGCGCGCGCACATACACACACACACACACACACACACACACACACACACACACACACACACACACACACACACACACACACAGATACCCCCCAGACACACACACACACTCACACACACACACACACACACACACACACACACTCTTAATGTATCCCCTAACCTAACCCTAACCTTGAACGCTCACAGTCGCACACACAAGCATAATCTATCCCCTTACATAATCCTAACTCTAACCCACATACATTCGCAAACGCAAACACTGACACACACCTGCTATACATCCTACTTACCTGCTTTGTCAAAACACATTCAGCAACTCTGAACTTCCAGCTGTTGATCAAAGCTATCATAGACCAAATACACATGATCCATAAACCTAGATAGATAAGTAGATACTATATATCTATAGCTAATCTGTATAGATCTCTAGCTATCTATATTTATATAGAATATATATATATAGTACCTACATTAGCCTTTGTATAGTACGTATATCACGTATCTATTATAGTAAGAAAATCATTCAGCATTGTGTAGTTTATAAACAAATGTATAGGTTCATAGGTGTGTACTAGGCTAATGGCCCTGGAGCCTTTACAAGCCTAGCCCATAGAAGTGCCCTGGCATCGTGCCACCTGACATCAGTTCCCAGTGCCTCCATCAAGTAGAGCCACTGGAGTGGTTGAACTTTCTATTTCTCATCCACTCATCAAGATTTCTCTTGAAGAGAGCCAGTGAGATGCTCTGCTTAACATATATGGGAGGTCAATTTCAGAGCATGGGCAGTCTCTGGATTATGAACCTGTCCCTCCAGCATGTTCTGTTGATTGTGGTAAAGAGGTTGAGGTCTCTAGATAATGTGGTGTGGAGGGATTTGGATTTCTTTAGATGTAGCATTTCTAACAGAGCTGGGTCAGACATGGCTTTGTAAGTTAAGCAGAGATCGCCTCTTAGTAGACGATATGAGGCAGAGAATAACTGGAGTTTTTTGAGTTTGTCAGTGTAGGACATGTGTTTAAGGCCTAGGATCCTCTTCGTGAGGTACTTTTGTGGCCTTTCCAGCTGTTGCATGTGTCTAGTGAGGTACATGCCAAATGGGGCATTATACTCGATGATTGGCCTAATGAGAACTGAGTTTTTCCCAAAGGGGATGATGACGCATTTTTGGCATTAAGTTTAAGGCCATGGTTTCAACACCAGTCATTGGTCTCAGTGAGGCCTTTCTGTAGGATGTCGACATCATTTGGGGAGTTAATAATGGCTTCCAGCTTGCAGTCGTCTGTGAACTTGATCAGCCAGAGTGCCTCTGTGTTGGCCTGGACTTCTGAGAAGTATATGCCAAACAAGAGAGGACCCAGGACCGATCCCTGTGGGACTCCACTCGTGACTGGTCGGCAGTCTGACTTGGAGTCTGTTACTTTCACACTGTGGGTTCTATCTGTGAGCCAATTTGCAACCCACCTAGTGATATATGGGTTTATGCCTGGTTTGGTGAGTTTATCAATACTTCCTGAGTGGGGAATGGTATCAAAGGCCTTGGCCAGATCGAGGTAGGCTGTATGAACTGCCTTGCCCTCATCTACAGCTCTGGTGACTGACTCAAAGAAGTCAACCAGGTTGAGCAGGCCTGATCTACCTTTCACAAAACCAAATTGTGTGGGATCTAGAGATTGGAGATTCCCTATATCCTTGTTACTTAGGTCCATGATGATGCGCTCCATAGCCTTACATATCAGACTCAGACTAATGGGGTGATAATTCCAGGGTCTGTAGTTGCTCCCCCTTTATGGAGAGGGATGACTGTAGCAGAGCACCATTCAGTAGGGACAAAGCCTGAGGTGAGGCTGTGATTGAAAAGGGCACACAGATGTCGTGCCAGTTCACTTTGTAGTTCATGTAAAACACATCCAGGGGTATTGTCAGGTCCCATGGATGCTGTATTCTTGGCTTTGGACAATGCAGCTTTAACCTGTGCTCCAGTAATGCTGGGTGCCTGGCATTCCTCTGGTACTGTGATTGGGCCTTTGGGGGGGGGGGACGGGGTAAAGTTGGCACTGAATTGGTCAGCCAGTTTGTTGGGAATATCTGTTGGCTCAGTATAGGAGGTACCATTGTACAGTAACTCAGGGCAACCCTGGATATTGCCATGATTCTTGATATAACCATAAAAGGCTTTGTGGTTTTTTCTTAGTGTCTGTCGAAATTCTGCCTTCATAGTTGGCTTTAGAGGTTTTGATGAGGGATCTCAACTTTTTGTTGAGGCTAATAAGGGAGTTTTTCCAGTCTTGGGACTTCACCTTTTTCTGCAACAGTTTCTTCCTTCTGTTGTAGAGTTTATTAATGCAGGGGACCACAGACTGGCTTCCTTTTTTTGGAGGAGAGTGTCTTGGTTGTGTTGGGTATGGCTAGTTACATGCATTTATGTACGTGTTTGTACAGTGCATTGGTGTATGATTCGGCAGTCATGCATCTATTTTCCATTGACATGGGTGCCGTGAAGTTAGCCACCTCTGTTTTTAGGAGCCCAAAGTCAGCTTTGGAGAAGTTTTTCATGGTGGTTGCCATTGCAGGGGGTGTGGGTGAGATGTGGATTTCCATGGTGATTAGTTTGTGGTCAGTTCTAACCAGGGAGGAATTGACTATTGGTGTAGAGCAATGGTTGCCCATGTTAGTAATAACCAAGTCAAGGATGTTGCTTCCTCTTGTGGGGGTAAGAATGAGCTGGTCCAGGGCATTGGAAATGATGAATTCCAGGAAGCGTTGGGCCATTGTATTGGTGCATGAGTAGTTTTCCCAGTTGATGGAGAGGTAGTTGAAGTCACCTAGTATGAGAGTGTTGGGTTGGACCCTAATATTTTCCAGGGTGCTTAGGAATGTGGAATGAAAGTCTTGGGACATGGTTGGGAACCTATAGCAGGCTATGACCTGAATTGCATCTTACCCAATGTTAGTTGTACCTAAAGTATCTCAGATGGGTTACGCTGGGCAAGTATGCTACCTGTTGTGCTACTAACACTGCTTTGAAAAGTTATAGCACAAACATTGATATGGTCATTTGCTAAACAAAACAGTTGCACATTGAAAACAGACATCACAAGCGACAGTAAACTTCTCTTCCCTTGTAATCAACATTCCTTGAAAATACACGGAAGCTCAACAGTCTTCGAAAATGCACAAAATGCACAGAAGCTCAACATTTCTTGAAAATGCACACTCTGAGAATGCACAACAGTTCAAAAGTCTTTATTTATTTCACATTTGTTTACCGGGAAAGTCCGACTGGACCAGAAAGTGCCCTACCACCTCATTTTCAGCATCTGAGAATGGTGGTTTATTTAGACCAGATTTCTTTGGAGACTTATCCCTGTATGGGATGAAAAAGAACCCAAGTATATGTGTCAAAAAATTAAGTAAAGTGACTGGCAACAAAACAAATATGAGTTGTATGCAGGTATTATTAACATAAATTAACTTATAGTAAGACAAACATGTAATACACAAAATAAAAGTCCCCCAACCAAAAATAAATAAATAAAAGTAATTACAAACATGGTAAGGATGTCAAAATGTACACATCAGCATTAACAAAATGTGAACCAAAATGTAGGAATTAAAAAAAATGCCCATTTGGGTAAGTTTCTGTTGATGCCAGGCATATATAATAGCCTTAACACAGTCATTGGACTACAATGTAACCGTGCCATTGCTAGTATCATTGGACTACAATGTAACCGTACCATTGCTAGTATCATTGGACTACAATGTAACCGTACCATTGCTAGTATCATTGGACTACAATGTAACCGTACCATTGCTAGTATCATTGGACTACAATGTAACTGTACCATTGCTACTATCTGTAAATGCTTTGAGTTGGGTGAAACAGCAGAGGTAATTCTAGGTTCAGATCTACACTGTTGATACTTTTATTTGCAGGATAAGATTAAGTATTGTCACATATTTTTGATTATGAATCAAACAACCTAACTTTGTGTGCTAAATGCTGAAGATGCTACCTGTAATCCTTATGAATTGCTGTTACAAATGTTTGGTTCCTGGAAACTCATCTCTTGTTATTATTAATAACAATATTTGATATGCATGTTATAAAATATGACAGATTCTGAAGTATAAGAATAGCAAATCAGTAACATGATGAATGAGAAAATATATATAATATATTCTGGATTACTTATCCATATCTCCACAGTAGTAATCATGACAGTAATACATTTCCTTTAAAAGTATGTAATTACTACTTGTATATGCTGTGTCACAAATGAGCTAATATACTCTCCTGTGTGCCCTCTTTCTCAAGAATTGACATTACCTGAACGCTTGATAATGTGTAACAGAAATGAAAGTTATGGCATGGCAAGCAGATGTTAAAATGATGAATGTGTCATGTTAATACAGTAAGCACTCTGTTCATTCCTAGATATACCCTACAACTGATTTATTTAAATCATAATCATTTTTTTACTTCTGCATTTGCGTGCCACTTGACAGGGCACAATGACGGCTCACATCTGAAGGCAAAACTGAAACATTTAATCTGGGTTGCTTTCAGTGTTGCAAATGAGACTGGCATCATTGCACTGACATCAGCACATCGGCCCTCTGGACAGGATGGAGTGAACACAATACAGCTCTTGACTACCCATGTCTGTGGCACAAGGTGAAATTGCAGGGAGCTTAGAGAAAGAACAAAGGCAATGCAAGGGTTCAAATCTACTTTATAGATAATCACTTTACTCAGGGGGTCAGAATAAGTACTGCCTCGCATTTTTAGGAATGTAGCATTAAATACAAATGGCAATTACAAACATGAATTTGGGAACACAACTATCATTAATGATTGCTAACTTAAAAGAGAGGACATTAACCACAGCATGCATTTATATCTTGGACATGCTCAGAAAAAATGCTTACCAACACTCTCCATACTTCAACACAACAGGACGCCCTAATACAATACGCAAATGACTGTACTCTCGTTTGCACAACTGACAACATGGTACACCTCCAAAAAATATTCAGGAAACTTTAACAGCCACTGAAGCATGACTTCATAGCTCACAACTCATGCTCACCCCAAAAAACACCAAACTATTATTTTTTCCCCAAATCCCTCTCATGAGAAAACAAAATTTAAGTTTTCTCTCTATAATACAACCACTGAAATCACTTCTCATAGCAAACTATTAGGGGTGATAGTGGATGATAATCTTACATTCAACCTGTATATACAACATTGCATAAGAAAACTTGTCAAAAACTAGGGATACTTTTACAGAGCCCAAAACTTTCTCTCAGATGCAGCTAAAACTACACGTGTCACTACTTATCTCCTCCCCGCTCCTCTTTATGGTGCTCCCATCTTTACTAACCTCCAGGTTTCACAAAAATTAAAACTTGAACAGTGCTATAACAAAGTTGCTAACTTTGCAGCAAATACCCCTTTCAGAACCCACCACTGTATAGCACTGAAAAGCCTAAACTGGTTAGAGCTGCCACATCAACTAACATATATACAGCTTCTTGCCACCTATAAAATTATCCAGCGTCCATCTGCCTGTCTAGCACTAAAAAACATTCTATACAACTATGTTCCCATTTGGTCATTGTGATTCAGTGACCAAAAACTCCTGTCTGTATACAAATCTAGCAAATGTGCGGGGCATTGTCTGTACTTGTACAAGGTTGCTAATTCCTAGAACTCATAAAAAACAACTTTATGTCCAAAAATAAAATAAAACAATAAAACGGTCATAGATGTACTAACGAAAATCAAGTTTAATAGACCTAGCCTTCAGCTTCACATACAGCCTTCAAAGAGTAAATATTTCATTTAATTCCTAGAACGCCTTACCTGTATACATCAGTTCTACACCTTCCTTCCCATCTTAAGATGTCCTAGCTAAAATCTGGCTCTGTTCTTGCTCAAAACCAGGATAAACTATATCCCTAAATGTGAACAAGTACCTTTTCATTCCTTATAACTCCTTACTCTCCCTTCTTCACTTACTTCCTTACTGCTATCTAATTCTCTTCCCTGACTTTCTCTCTAAATATATATACCATAAACCTGTTTTCCCCTCACTTCATATTGCAATTTCAATTTGTATTAGACTAGTTTACCTTTAATTTCTCTACAAACTGTCTACAGTTTCTCTAAATATTAAATGATTGTCATATACCTTACATCGATTCTTAACCAGTGTTTTATATCATGTCTAATTTGTTATAATTATTTAAACTGTAAATTTTTGTTTTATTTTTTTAGATTGTAAAATGATTGTTATTAAAATGTTTTATAATAATTTGGAGCTTTTCTCCCATGGCCTCTAATGCAAATGGGCTTCTACCCAGTCTGACTTCCCCAGTAATCAAATGTCAATAAATAAATTATAATCTTGTTTTCTTTTTTCTGAAAATATGGTATGTGGTTAAAGAAGAAAGGAAAATATTCCTAGTATTTGCAAAATCTTAACAGCTTTATTATGAAAGATCTTATAAAGGTCATGGAAGAACTTGTAGCAAATTTTTCTTTCTTCATCACTCCCTGGTCTATTTGACACGAGAATATGCTTTGCATTCTCCTGCCTCTTTAGAGTGTTTTCCTGATACTTCTGGAGATGTTACTTTCTTCATACCCAAATTTCTTAGTTCCATTTGTTCTCTAGTCTGGCTTTTGCCCGAAGAACATCACAATTAGTTCTTCCTAAATTTTCTACTATTTAGAAATCCATACTTAAAAAAAAATCAGAACTTTCAGATGTAATCACATTCAGTAGTAAATATATAATAGTAACTTTTGCCATGTCCAGTACAATGCTACATCTTCAATGGTAAAAATAAATTCTGCATAAGCACAAAGGATGTTTTGAATGCAATTTTTTCCTTTCTTCTTTCTTTCATGTTTTTTTTAAAAACTAAGCAAAACAGACCAAGGTTAGACCAAGAATAAATGTTTATTCATAGGTTCATAGGTGTGTACTAGGCTAATGGCCCTGGAGCCTTTACAAGCTAGCCCATAGGATTACCCTGGCATTGCGCCAACCAACCTTAGTTCCCAGTGCCTCTGTCTAGTAGAGCCACTGGAGTGATCCCGGGGTGACTTTTCTATTTCCCATCCACTCATCAAGATTTCTCTTGAAGAGGGCCAGTGAGGTGCTGTGCTTGACATGCATGGGAAGTCTATTCCATAGCATGTGCAATCTCTGGGTTATGCACCTGTCCCTCCAGCATGTTCTGTTGATTGTGGTAATGAGGTTGAGGTCTCTGGAGCATGTGGTGCAGAGGGATTGGGATTTCTTTAGATGTAGCATTTCTAACAGAGCTGGGTCAGATATGGCTTTGTAAGTTAAGCAGAGATCGCCTCTAAGTAGGCGATATGAGACAGAAAATAGTTGGAGTTTTCTTAGTCTGTCCATATAGGTATGTATGTTTTAGGTGATAGAAATATTCTATCATTAGAGATTTAACTTTATTAGAACTTTTACCAATGCGCCCTATTTGGGAATTTGGAAGTTTAGTGCTTTTTATTTCATTTTGTTATTTTTATGTACACATTAGGTATTTGTATTGAATGTATTTATTGGTTTTATGTGGTTTTAGGTAGTGTTCTTTTTGTATTGTTAAAACATCTATTATGTAAAGAAAATTGGAACGACATAATAACCACAGTTTGCACTATGTACCTTTAAATTTATGCATTTTGATTTAATGACTTAATTGGATTAATTGATTTTCTGTTATATTTGTGGGTTGATACAATGGCAGTTTTATTCTGATGAAGTTTCCGTGTATTTGGAAATGAAAGCGCTTAATGGAATTACTGCTTTTTGTCAATAAACTTGGTGTTTGAGACTTTTTTGGACTGAAGAGCCTGCCTACATTATTACCAACACTAACGCTCGTGGGACTGCCTTCAATGGGTTCTGTACAACGGGGATTATTGTGTTTATTAGTCTGTTTTTCTCTGTTTTCCATTGCCTTTTTTATCAGTGACGCCTTTCTATGGCTGTACAGGACACCCGAGGAGCTTCACAGCAGTGGAATGAACAATCCCTGATTGGTGAACTCACTAGGCTCTTGCAAGCCTTTACACAACCGGAAGTTAGCGCAGGGTACGGAGGACTCTATACCATGCGCACAACCTGTGCGAGGTCAACATGCTTATGTTAGCGTTCACCACCAGAAAAACGGAGGAGTTATTCGGGATTCAGGAACACCGAATATTGATTGGGGATCCGATGAACAAAATAGGATGGGACACAATATCAATGATTTTTTGTTTGAAAAATACGCAGACATCAATATTTTGGACTGGTTAAATAAGAGTTTTGGGTCTGTGGAGCTGCGCAATGAGAGACAGAGACAGCAACAACAGGATACTTCGTATTCTGATAAATGTAAGCTGTTAAAAAAACTCATGTTAAAATTCAAAAACTTAAATTTAGACAACTGTTTTTTAACTGAATGTTTAAAGAGAAAACATGCCCCCAAGGGACTTAGATTAAACAAATTTCCAAACGGTACTGTTTTGGGCTCTACATTTTATAATGAAATTGTGGATGTTTTAAACAATTGCGGTTTAGCATTGATAAAGGTTATGATTAGTAACAACAATGTACAGATTGGTGAACTAGCTAGTAAGATTGATAGAATTAACAAAGAAATTAGTGATGATCTACTATTTACTGTAAGAGAATATAAACATAACTATTTTAGAGTGTTGAATGATGTTGACAATACTATGGCAAAGAATTACAAAAGAAAAATGGGTAAATTGGAAAGAGACAATTGGACCTATGAACACCAGCAGGCCTACCCTATTGGAAACAACACTACTAGCAATTCTAAGGGATTTTCCCATGGATATGCTAGAGGAAGGCCCCAATATGTTCACCAACATCAGAACAAACACTACACTAGGTATCATCAGTCGGGACATTGGGACAATGATTCCATGACCAGGGGTGTTATTAATGTAGATACTGACAACGAGTAGAGGGGGAACGCTGATAATGAGACTGATATCCCTTTAGAATTGGAGGGACCGAGAAGGTCCGAAAGATTACGGAAATTACATCCACATCCAACATATGCACAGGTCACCAATCATCATGCTTTGAGATAGTAACGGAATGTACTGTTACCAACAACAGTGTTATTATTAACAGTGATGTTACTTTTGATACTACTAACAACAACAATGAGGTTTTTATTAATCAAATTAGTTGGGAAAATGAACACCATTCGGGCCAAGGGTATAGGGAATTTACTGATGCACCTAATACTTGCACCAACACATGTCCCATAACTTTAGACACTTTGTTCAGTTTAAACGACGTTATTGAGGAAGTTAATAATACCACCAATATTACCAAACCTCATAGGGGTAATATTATGGTTAGACAGCCTGATAGTGAATTTTTTATTTACAACTATACTGACATGAATGTTGAAGACAGGCATTTTTCTTTATTTAAAAAGGGATTTATGTTTGTGCCCACCAGGAAGACAGATATGGCAGAATGAATTTTAAATATAAAATTATTTACTAGAAAATTAAATTTAGAAGTTTTGGCTAGTTCGAATAATGTTTCTGATGGTAATAATGTGAACACCACTAGCAGATCTATAGATGTCCTATCGAGAAGAAGTACATACAACCCCCCCCATAGAGTGACATCAATAACTTTGAAAATGTGGTAATTAATGAGGTGAAAACCCTGATTCATAACAGACATTCATGCGGCAAAGCAAACCTCACCACAGAAAAAAAACTCGTTTTGGATGAAATTAAACATAAACATCCGGATATCAGGATTATGAAACCTGACAAAGGGGGTGGGGTTTTATTAATGAATGATTGGTTGTATGCAGCAAAAATGATGGAAATTCTAAATGGGCACGACAGATATACAATCATTTCCAGGAATGAACTAAATCTAGCTTACCATAAAATTGACATGACTATAGAAGACAATTTTACGCAAGGCTTAATTGACGAAAAACTCTACACATTTTTCAAAGTAGAGAAGCCATTTTTATCTACCATGTTTGGTATTCCCAAGATACATAAAAGTATAGAGGACCCACCATTGAGACCTATAGTGACATCTGAGGGTTCTAAGATGCAACCATTAGCTATCTATATAGATACAAAACTAAAACCTTTTTACAAATTATACACACATATTTTAATTGATTCTTGGGACTTACTAAAAAAACTCAACCAATTATCTTTTCAATCTGACTATTCGTTTTTGACTATAGATGTAAAGGATCTCTTTTCTGTAATTCCGCATGGCATTGGACTTGAATGGTTTGAATACATGCTGATCGAATTTAAATTTTTGACCAACAATGAGTTTAGATTGATATTGGAAAACATAGAACTGGTTTTAAAAAATAACTTTATTTACTTTCAAGGTGATATTTACAAACAGGTAGATGGTGTGGCAATGGGGGCAACTTGTGCCCCCATTTTTGCCAATATTGTCATGTTATTCTGGGAACAACATTTTGTTTCCAATTCCGATTTTGGGGCCAATATTATTAAATATTATCATTATTTGGACGATATATTAATAATATGGAAAGGTACGCATGATGAGGCTCTACAAGCCATAGATTATTTTAATGGTTCTACCTCCTTTTTGCAATTTACACACAAATTCAGTTTGGATGAAACACATTTTGGATTTAACCATTAAGAAGGATTATACAAAGAAAACATTTATATCTAGTATATACAGAAAAGCTTGTTTTTCAAATTCTTACCTCTGCTATTCTAGTAACCATCCCTCACTACAGAAGAAGAACATAGTCAAGGGACAGATGGTCAGGGTGGCCCGTATGACAACTAACTATAGTGACTTGATTAATGAACTAGATTATATACATAAATTATTTTTGGAGAGAGGCTACCCTGAATCTATCATAATTCCCTTAAAAGAAGAGGTTGTTATGGGATGGGGGACTAAGTACATTCCCCTATTAAATACTGAAATGAGGACGGATGGTAACACTACAGGTGACTACTTAAATTCCAGTAATGACACTGTCCCCAATATGCCTTTAGATACACCGTTTCTTATTATGACATACAATTCTAACACCAGACTAATAAGAAAAGCCATTAATAAGACATGGGACATTTTTAAAAATATGCCCAACACCTTAGGCATATTTGATAGACATTTATGTTACAGTTTTAGAAGGGGACCAAATCTCAAATCTATTTTTGAGAGGAACAAACATGATACGGATATAAGGAAAAAAGGTACTTTCCGATGTGGAAGATGCCTGCAATGTACATTTATAGCCAATATAGAAGAACTAACACTGCCCACTATTTCAACTACAATAAAAGGGAAATACTATTGTACATGTTATACTAGTGGAGTAGTATATATTGCCTATTGTACTTCATGTTGGTATTATTATGTGGGCAAGACAGAAAGACATTTACGTCAGAGAATTTATGAGCATATGTATGATGTCAACAGGAAAAAGGAAACTAATGCCCTTTTTCGGCACACACTAACTTGCAAGGAGGCAAACTTTAAATTTTGGATTTTAGATAAGTTGCCTAGAAACAACAGAGGGGGAGATTGGGAAAACTAGCTCAGTTATAGAGAACTCATCTGGCAATTAAGACTGGAGTCCAGTATACCCCCAGGTTTGAACGATCATATATCACTCTTACCAGCTTTAAAATTAAAAGCAAATAAAATCAAAAGAAAAATACACAACCATAAGAGATGAGTTGTTTTTTATTTGTCACAATATTAAATAATAAATAAAAAATAAAAAATATATATTTTTTATTTGTCACAATATAAAATACAAGATATATATATATTTTTTTATGTAATTATACATTTTTATTAAAACAATAATGTGTTTGACATTATTTTGTTGTCACACTTCAAACTTTAACATTACAGTGAAGTACAATAGTAATAGCTTTATATCTTTACACTCAACATCTAACATTAATAAAATAATATTTACATACATTCCCCTATACACTTTTTAACTCATCTGTATGTTTTAGGTGATAGAAATATTCTATCATTAGAGATTTAACTTTATTAGAACTTTTACCAATGTGCCCTATTTGGGAATTTGGAAGTTTAGTGCTTTTTATTTCATTTTGTTATTTTTTATGTACACATTAGGTATTTGTATTGAATGTATTTATTTGTTTTATGTGGTTTTAGGTAGTGTTATTTTTGTATTGTTAAAACATCTATTATGTAAAGAAAATTGGAACGACATAATAACCACAGTTTGCACTATGTACCTTTAAATTTATGCATTTTGATTTAATGACTTAATTGGATTAATTGATTTTCTGTTATATATGTGGGTTGATACAATGGCAGTTTTATTCTGATGAAGTTTCCGTGTATTTGGAAATGAAAGTGCTTAATGGAATTACTGTTCATATAGGACAAGTGTTTAAGGTCTAGAATCTTCTTTGTGAGGTACTTTTGCGGCCTCTTTAGTTGTTGCAGGTGTCTAGTGAGGTACATGCTAAATGGGGCACTGTACTCAATGATTGGCCTAATGAGGGAAGAGTAGAGGAAGACAATGACCTCTTTCTTCCTGGATGCAAAACCCTTAGTAATGAGATGTGCCACATAGAAGGACTTTCTGACCACAGTGGCAATGTGGTGGTCAAAAGAGAGGTTACTGTCAACCTGTGTTCCCAGATCTCTTATAATGCCGTCTGTGTTCAATGGACTACCATCAATGTAGTAATTCAAGGGAACTGGGTATTTCCCAAGGGGATGATGACACATTTTTTGGCATTGAGCTTAAGGCCATGGTTCTGACACCAGATGTCTCAGTGAGGCCTTTCTGTAAGATATCGACATCACTTGGGGAGATAATAATAGCTCCCGACTTGCAATCATCTGCAAACTTTGTCACCCAGAGTCCCTTCCTGTTGTCCTGGACTTCAGAGAAGTAGATATCAACAGGAGAGGACCCAGGAATGAACCCTGTGGGACTCCACTCGTCAGCTACTTTCACACTACGGGTTCTATTTGTGAGCCAGTTTGCACCCCCCCTAGTGATATAGGGGTTGATGCCTAGCTTAGTGAGTTTTTCTATGATTCCTGAGTGGGGAATGGTATCAAAGGCCTTGGCCAGATCAAGGTAGGCTGTATGAACCACCTTGCCTTCATCTACAGCTCTGGTGACTGACTCAAAGAAATCGACCAAGTTGAGCAGGCATGATCTACCCTTCACAAAACCAAAAACAACAAAAAAGACAGGGATATTGTCAGGTCCCGTAGAAGCTGTATTCTTGGCCTTGGACAGTGCTGTTTTAACCTGTGCAGCAGTAATACTGGGTGCCTGGCATACTACTGGTATTGTGATTGGTCCTTTGGGGGGGGAGCAATAAAGATGGCACTGAATCTGTCAGCCAGTATATTGGCAATCTGTTGGCTTGGTATAAAAGGTACCATTGTGCAGTAGCTCAGAGCAAATCTGGGTATTGCTGTGGAGATTCTTTACATAACTATAGAAGGCCTTGTGGTTGTCTTTATTATCTGCTGCAATTCTGTTTTCATAGCTAGCATTAGAGCATTTGATGAGGGATCTCAACCTTTTGTTGAGGCTGATAAGGGAGTTTTTCCAGTCTTGGGACTTCACCTTATTCCGCATCAATTTCCTCCTTCTGTTGTAGAGTTTGTTTATGGCAGGGGACCACCAGATTGGCTTCCTTTTTCTTGAGGAGAGTGTCTTGGTTCTATTGGGTATGGCGAGATCCATGCATTTGTGTACGTGTTCGTATAGTGCATTGGTGTATGATTCGGTGGTCATGCAACTATTCTCCATTTGCATGGGTGCTGTGAAGTTTGCCACCTCTGTTTTTAGGAGCTCAAAGTTAGCTTTGGAGAAATTTTTCATGGTGGTTGCCTTTGTGGGGGAGGTGGGAGGGATGTGGATTTCCAAGGTGATTAATTTGTGGTCGGATCTAACCAGGGAGGAGTTGACTATTGCTTAGGAATGTGGAGTGTGAGTCTTGGGTCATTGTTGGGGACCTATAGCAGGCTATAAACTGAATTGCTGTCTTACCCAGTGTTAGCTGCACCTGAAGTATCTCAGATGCATTATGTTGGGGTACCAGTCTGGATGTGTGCACATCTATTATGAATATGGAAACACCACCACCTTTGGAGCTTAAATCCAAGTTCTGGGGCCGAAAGGTGTGGAATGAGTTATAGCCTGGTAGTGCAGGGGTGCTTTCAGCTACCTTGAACCAGGTCTCTGTTACAGCACAAATGTCGATGATCTCCATTTTAAGGAGTGCTTCAAGTGAGTGCATTTTGAGATTTAGGCTTCTAGCATTGAGCAGCATGACCCTCAGATTGCATTTGTTTGTAGATGTTACGGTGGTAATTTGGTCTTTGGAACACCACCTAAAAAAGGCACTATAGTGGTGGCAAGAGCCTTAGCCAGTATCCAGAAGCCCAGAGGTGACAGGTGCAGGCCATGTCTGGCAAAGCATTGAGGTCTGTCAATCATGTCATCCCAGGCAGACAGATACTGGATCCCCTTAGAATGACACCAGAAACGTAGCTAATTGTTGAAATCAATCATTTTCTGCTTGTACTTGGTATCATTCTGGGTGATGGTAGGATACTGCTCATGGCTAGGGTCGTACCTGCCTGGGCTTCATAATCCGAGAGCTCCTCCATGTCTCTTTTCATGTAGTCCAGGGAGGTAGATCTCAGGTCATTCACACCCGCATGTACAATAACAAAGTCATATTCGTACCTGTTGTTGAGGGACCTGAGTGCATGTGTTATGTGGTGGATCCTGGCACCTGACAGGTAGTTGACTGTTACTTTCTCCTTATTCAACCTAGTGAGTGGGACATCAGTGTGCCTCACTATCGAGTCACCTATGACTATTGTGTTGGGCATGCTGTTTTGCCTTAGGGGTTTTGGTTGAGTGGCACACTGTTTAGGAGAGTTATGTGTCTCATGATTAGTGTTGTGTTGTGGTGGTCAAGTACATTTGTGCCTTGGAGGTCTCTGCTGTTTGGGTAGATTTTTACTGAGAGCCTCCGCGAAGGTGGGTGTGTGGTTTGTGTTTTTATGTGAAGGCAGTGCTGGTGTGTGTTCTGGAGGGCTATGTGTTCCATGTGGTGTGGTGCAAGTGTTGACCTTCTCCTCTTGACCAGCTATTCTGGTCTTGGCTGGAGAGTGCATGGCTTCCAATTTGGATATATAAGTGCATCGCTTGCAAGTCTGAGTGTTGGGAGGTAAGAGGAGAGGGTTGTCAGGATAAGAGGAGAGGTTTGCCAGTGTTCATGAGGCAGTTGCTACGTTGTCTCAGGATGCCCAAGTTCACCAGGTTAACAGGGGAAAGCACAGGGAACTGATCTTTAGACATGTCTGGAGGGGTGGGCATTAATAAGTACTGGAGCTGTTTCCATATAGAACCTTTAGTGCTGGTAGCACTTTTGTGTGCCACAATAATTGCTACAAGAAGTCTGGTAAAGTGCTAAACTAGTAAGCTAGTCAAAGTGCAGGAGAGGAGAGAGCTAGCAGATGTAAGAGAAAAATTGAAGAGCAGACTTTGGCACCACTCAGAAGCTTACAAACCATCCTGGATACAGCAAATCTGTATCTAGACTAGACTACTTACAGGAAAGGTGGGAAAAGCACAAACGCGGACTTTTAAACGAGAAAGTTGAAAGATATGGAAAAACTGCCCAAATGGCCAATAATATACAATTTCTGGGCCAGAAACCACTCCTCTTGTGGTAGATAGGCAACCTAGTGCTTACCACTCCCACTGATTAAAGATGAAATTCTCACAGTTGTATCTTACAAGGCAGCATAGCAGAATTTCAAGAGACATCAAAGTGACCCTCAAAACCTCAGTCAGGAAAGGGTGACTTCAATTAAACAGAGCGAATGTTGCACCCCTTTGTAATTATATTTAAAGTATTTTTGCTTGAGTGTTTGCCTTCCCTGCAAGCCCCAGTATGGTGGTTGGGTAGCCCCTTACACTCCCTAGTTAGTTACAGTAGCTCTCACTGTTTGTGGGTAATAGCATGCACATAAGAGGGGATGGTATTGGAACCCTGTATTACCACATGTGTTCACATAAGGCCCCAAGGGCAGGATTGGACTTAATCAGAAATGACTTCATTGCTAGGATGACAGCAAGGGCACTAACAAACTGCATGACTGCCAGGATAATGGCCACTCTGGTCAGCTTGGGTCCTCATGCCTGGGAGTCTGTAGTAGCATTAAAATGAAGGGGAAAAGGGGTTCAAGAACCAATGTCAGTAAGCATGGGGCAAAAGTATATAGAAAAAAATAAGACTTCTGCGCGATATCGCAATCTCATACTATCCAATAAGACTTGTCTTTTCTTTCAGTCTCTTTCCTTTTAACATTAGTACATTTATATGTATTTATTAACCTTACAAACTGTAAAATGTGTTTCTGCAACAATCATAGCATAGTTCTTCTATGACACTCAGGGTTAGCTGTTGAATCTCAGCATCCCAGCCTGTTAGCAATCTATGCATTACGTCAGAATCCTGCTTGTTTATTGCATATATACGCATACAAATTCTCCTTCCTGCCCTAAGAAGATGACAGTGTCATTAAAAGCAGATACCCTTATTTCTGTGGTGCTATGCTGAATATGAAAGCCATATTATTATGGCTTTATGAGACATGTTTTGAAAATATTCTCTAAATGATACTGTCTTTCTGAGGGCAGTGAAGATGCCCTTATTTTGAGCCACGGTGGTACGGCGGTAGCTTTGTTACCTCACAGCAAGAGGTTCTCCCGTTCGATTCTCGGGGTGGCTTAGGAGTGCCTTCTGTGTGGAGTCTGCATGTCCTCCCCATGGTTGGGTAGCGTTCGAAAGACATGTGTGCGTAAATGGGCATGCCTTAGTTGAAGGTTGGGCATCGAGTTGGCACCTCAGCGTTTCGTAAAAATCTACTGCCAATCATTAGCAGACTGGAGTTCCAGTGTGGCGACCCCTTACCGGGAAAAAGCCAAAAAGACAAACAACAACAACCACAGATACCCTTATTTCATTTCCATGTTTCTGAATAACATGTTGAATATTACAAAAGCTGTTGGTGCCACATGCATTGACCTTCAAAAGTCACCCAGCTGAGTAGAAAACATCCTGGTACATGACAATCTTATCTTCCAGGGCCCTGTTTAACTAAAACTTGGGTGAATACCTTCTTGCATGACAGGAGGGCATCTAGTAATTTTTACTGGGGAACTCCAATCACCCCACTTCATAAGAATGACAGCCCCCAACCATCAGTCCTTGCTTGTTTTCCATCTTTTTACTGTCTTAATTTAACTTTTCCACATGGTTTTATGCATAATATCCTTTTACATGCAAACACTATGGCTATCTTTTTTGTGTCTTAGAACACTGTTCCATTAACCAAAAAAGTGGCACATTCTGCTTCAGCATCGCAGAATAAAATACATGTAGAGCTGTATTTACCCTAACAAGATGGACCAACTGGCATTGCATCAGCAGCTGGATACCAGTATCAGCTCACTCACTTAGACAAGTTTATAATAAGCAAGTGTGAAGGCCCTGTATATGTTCTGCACCCCTGCCATCTATTCACCTGACACACAATTACATATTTTATGTAATCCTACTACTGCATCTGTGGGGTTTTATGTACTGGTAGCATATTCAGACATGACTGGAAATTATTTTTATCAGCCCACATATCTGTGGCATTACTTCACCCAGCTCTAGTTTCTCCAGGCGTGGCATAACATTTTATCATTGTGAAACTCTCAGCAAGGAGGAAATTGTAGTTGCCAATTGTGACTATTTCACAAGTAATATTATTTATGTATTTTTATTTTCACTAGTAATATCCTACATTCACATGTCTGCTTTCCTAACTGCTAGACTAGGACAACCCTAACGGATCATTTCTTAATGACATTTTCATGTGTCATTTCTGAACATTTAGTTGTGTCAACATACTCGAGTATGTAGCAAATATACACAAAAGCACTACATCTGTATCTTCACCAAAGCATTCTTCTAAGAAAGGCAATACACATCCCCCATGTCCCACCCTGCCCTGCCATTTCCTTGCTCCTGTTGTACATCCTTGGACTCTGTTCTGCTAAGCCTTTGCTAATTCTTCCTCAGTTTGACTCTTGGGCATTTAGGTTTATATGTGAGTACTAGGCTAGCTGCCCTGAAGGGCCATTTTAAGCCTAAGCAATAACCTGAGGTCAGCATCAAACCCTGTACATTCTGTGCATGGGGTGAAGACCTTAACCATTATGCTAAACCCACCCTTTCTGCTTGCATTTTTTTTTAACTCACAGCACATTATGAGTCATCATACCTCTCAACTGTCCCTGATTTGAAGAACATTCCTAATTTTGCCTCATATTTATTCCCTTATAATTTTTTTGATTTTCTGGCAAATCACTGAAGATTACAGTCAGTCAACAATGTCTGGCATCAGAGTTTAATAATTCTTAGTGTTCAGAAAATGCATTTTGGTGTGCAAATTATTGTTCTATTAACTACTTAAGTGAATTACAGTAACATTTAAAAAAATCTCTGATTTTGCGCATTTGTTCCCTCCTTATTTTGTTTTGTCCAGAATTTTAGAGCAAAGAAAATTAAAGATAATGGGCCAGATTCAGGAAGCCTCCGTGTAAGAGTTATAACTCTTACACGGAGGCTGCAGTTAAACTGTGTGATGTCAGCATGTCATGCATATGCATGAGGTGCATGAGGCATGCTGAATCACACTAGTAACTCTTACACGGTCCGTGTAAGAGAGTAGGGGGCGTGTCTGTAGGCTAAGCTCTGCAAGTGGACACGCCCCCGGAAAACTAGAATGGCTGAAAGTAAACAGCCACTAGAAAGGCCATGAAAATGTGAATAAACACACTATACAACACATGCCCCGACTGGCCATCAGTGTATAAAGTGAAGAGATGTCATAAAAGTAAATGAAAACCTTTTTTTGTTTGGTGACACCCCGTAGATGGTTGCTACTGTGTGCTTGGTGTGCTACTAGCGCAATCACAGTTAGCAGTCAGTGGAAAAGGATATAAGAACTAAATATGCAAAGTAAGCCAAGAAATAATAGCTTAGTGGTAGAGTACCCGCCCTATGAGTAGGCAGGCAGGGTTCGAGCCCCTACAACAACCTTTTTTTTTGTAAATAAGCACTAAAAAGCCCCCTGACAGTATTGTACAAATGTAAATGTATTCCCTTTTGTAAAATGGAATGAAATAGAGCATATATTTTGAAGTAACATAAGAATAAAAATAGTCAGAAATGTACTGATAGCTAAGCTGCCGTGAGACAGAGTGCCCGTAGCTGAGTAGTGTTTAAAAAGCTGCAAACTGCGTGCCCGTTGCCAAGCAGCGGTTAAACAGGCTGAAACTGTGTGCAACTAGCTGAACATGTGTCTCACTAGCCAATTAAGATTTATCCCAGCGCACCGCTTGCGCCGCTCCCACAAGCTAACTGCCAGTGCGCATGTTACCTCCGCAAACGAGCGCAGAACAGGTTTAAAGTGCTTAAAAGTGCTTTTGGCATGTTTGATTGACAGGTCTTCAACTCATTTCTGTCAGGAAAAGCAAAAAGCAGTTGCTAGATTCGAACCCAGGATACCATGCACTAGAGTCAAGGAACTAAACCACCAAGCCATGACAGCAATACCTAGAAAAGCAGAAATAGCATATATATGGGATAAAACCCAGAATGGAGCATGAGAAAGCATTTTCAGTGAAGTAGATACAATTCCAAAACGGCCAATCAGAGAAATGTGCGGAAAAGCGGCATATATAAGCCCCATAGGCGGAATACACAGCATAACTGATTGTAGAACAGACTTGCAGTCAGCATGAGTGGAGTAGGTGAGGGACGTTGCTTTCGAGCACAGCGTTGGGGCGTTGAGGAGTCCAGATACATGGTCTGGCTCCTTGTCCATAATCACGAGGCCCAACTCATGCAGGGCCAGGTCTCATGGGGAGTATATAGGGCTGAGGCGTGGGACCAGTTGGCTCGTGAGCTGACCAGTGCTACTGGCATTCCACGCACTGGTGAGCAGGTCCGTCACCACCATGCGGACCTGAAGAGACGCAAGCAGGACCAATTGAACCGTTGGATCCAGGAGGACCCGCAAATGCCCAACGCCCCACTACTGAGTAAGTCACATTTTACCCATGTATGTAAGGATTTCAACCAGCTGATACCATGGAGATGTGTAGTCCAATATTATTCCCTTTGTATTACAGCTGCAGGTGTCCGCTCTGCGAATGTTGAGATGCACGCCAGAAGGCTGGTGCGGCTGCCACCATGCAGGTTAGTAACCCCACCCAGTACTTGTAAATAAATATTATTATGTACCATGTATCAGAACAGTGCAGTGTATTGATTAAAAGTAATATAATGTGCAAGCAGGAATTGAACGTCTGCAGGTATGGCTGCAACAAGTTCATCAGTATGCAAGTGTAACTGGAAATATAATTGATAGAATTAAACAGTGCTGTAATACAGATGTCCCATCATTAATTAAATATACTGTAACCTGCAGTATAGTCTCAAGAGTACAGCTTCATAATCTGAGGTAGTCACATGTGAGATATATCCCCTGTTGAAATGCTGAATCATGACAGAAGTGAGGCTGTTGGAAAGTGTTTGAATCACCACAGGTCTAATATGTGAACAAAGCCTAGAAGTACCAGCCTGAACTGTGAAGTTGCAGAATGTATGAGAGTGACAGAAATGCTCATGTATGAATAAATAAAGTAGTAATAACCCCTGAATATATAAGCCTCAGTGTGTTTTGACAGAACTAAATGCATGTGGGAAGTACAAATTAACATCCCAAACTGATTTCAGTGTGTCTGAATCTGAATGTCTAGCTCAAAATCTGTATATGGTGATAACAGTAAACAATTTGCAGATAGAATGAATGATTATCTGACAGACTAAACAGCCATAGTTATCCCCTGTCCTGTCATCAAAGTGTAGCAGGATGATGTATCTGATCAAATTCAAAATAAGTAGGATAGTGATGTATGTGTAACAGGTGTAGCATGACAGTCAAATAAAGATTATTTTGAAACATCAGCCTCAACTTAATTGTGTATCTATGATAAATGTGAATCAATGTTTAACATATGAATGTGTCATCACTTTCTATCCCCACCCAACCCTGTAATTCCATATAACAACATCCACTAAATAATGGTATGTGAACATTTCATTAATCATGGACATTTGTCCGTTCAAACATATATGCATGTCTGTTCGTGCATGTGCCCTGTTCATACCTGCAAATACGATGGCCTGTTGCCATTAATCAACCCTGCATGTCGTTTGACTGTGTTTTGCTGTTCAAATAATGCATGTGATATTGATATGCCCCTTGTTCAATGGTGTTCATATCTGGGTGTTTGTTTGATGGGAATACCAATGCATGCTGTTACAACTAATCTGAATGGAATAAAATGCCACTAACCCAAACTAACATAACTACTCACAAACCTAGAACGCTTGGGAAGGCAGGTCCCAGCGGACCCACCTCTCCCACCTCAGCTGGTGACTGCACCTGGCACTAGTGCCCACGCCGGACCCCTCCGGTGGCCCTGTGCCACCTTCGGGTGGAAGCGCTGCAGGGGATGGGGCCCGTCCCCCCTCTGCAAGTGTGGCCGGAGGGGTTCGTCCACTCACCCTCCGCGGTGTCCGGTCTGTGGTGCGTAGGGAGATCCAAGACACTGTTCTTGGACCCCTACGCCAGCTCGAGGCTCGTGTGGCACAGCTAACGGCCCCGGCCATTGCCCCGCCTACACAGCCCCCAGCACAGCCCCGTCCTGGGCTGTGAAGGAACAGTGGCAACTGCCTATGGGTGGGGATATCAGTTCCACTGTTGCCATCTGTGGGCTCGTGCATCTCGGATATCCCAACCTCCGTCCCCGTCAATTGTGTAACCCCCCCACGTGTGTCATACACCGTCCCTGTATGCGTCTTGTCTGTCTTGTCTGTTAACCTACCCAACCTACCTCCCCAGCTTTACCGACTTCCTTCACCTGTCATACCACTCTCACCTGTAAAAAAAAAAAGGGCACTCTGTCCCACAAAAAATTACGCCCCATACATAGCTGTCCATGTCGCAGACATGTCCGCTGGACATCTAAACTGTTAATTACAATTGGCTGTACAACAAATATTAATGTTGTCCTGACACCTCTCTCAGAGGTGGAAGGTTTCAAATGTCTCACCAAAATACATAGAAATATACAGCTGTTGCTGCAAAAGACATGGGCATCTATGGGCCTTACCTACACCCTTCCTGCAAATCCCACGCTTCTTTCCCTACTGTCTTACCCTCTTTGTGACCCCTTTTCACCACTTTCCTGTCACCCCTTTTCTTTTCTTTCAAAGAAAATAGCGGGGTGTCGCTTGTGTTAGCGGAGCTCACCGCCAGTGCATCGTGAGCTCCGCAAACAAGCGCAGACCTGTTTTAGTGCTTAAAAGTGCCTTTATGGCACTTTGATTGACAGGTCCTGTACTCAGTTCGAAAGTTTGCTAAGAAAAATAAATTCCCACTGTCAGTCTCGAACCCAGGACCTTGGTAACATTAGTCCGTATGACCTACCACTAAGCCATGCCTGCTTTACAAGAACACACTGCTAAAATAAATATAACATGTAATAGTAGGAATCAGTATAAAGGTAATATAGGAGATGTACTATCCAAAGCATGTTTGGTAGAGTTTTAATGGCCAAATTACTGGATTCCCATACTAGTTCAGTGTGAGCAGAAACAGCACTGCTACCTGTTAGCTTGTACATAATAATGTAAGGTAATGTACATATGTGAAGGTATGTATATCTACACATACATATATATAAATATATATTAATACATATGAAATATAATCGTAGGTCTCAGTAGCCATACACACTCACTACAGGAAAAAGTTAACATAATTGCTGCAACCTGAATCTTTAACACAGCCTGACCCCTGTGTGACCTACTTACCCTTCTAACTGCTTACAGGTGGCCTCAACACTTTGATTGACAGGTCCTGTACTCAGTTTGAAAGTTTGCAAAGTAAAAATTCCACTGTCAGTCTTGAAACCAGGACCTAGGTAACATTAGTCTGTTTGACCTACCACTAAGCCATGCCTGCTTTGGAAGAGCACACTGCTAAAATAAATATAACATGTAATAGTAGGAATCAGTATAAAGGCAATATAGGAGATGTACTATCCAAAGCATGTTTGGTAGAGTTTTAATGGCCAAATTACTGGATTCCCATACTAGTTCAGTGTGAGCAGAAACAGCCCTGCTACCTGTTAGCTTGTACATAATAATGTAAGGTAATGTACATATGTGAAGGTATGTATATCAACACATACATATATATAAATATATATTAATACATATGAAATATAATCGTAGGTCTCAGTAGCCATACACACTCACTACAGGAAACAGTGAAGATATATGCAGCAACCAGAATCTGCAACACAGCCTGGCTCCTGTGAGACCTACTAAGCCCTTTAACTGCTTAAAGGTGCCTCTAGCACTGTGATTGATAGGCCCTATACTCAACTCAAAAGCAGAATATGAGCATACTAGTAGGCCCTACCACAAGACCATTGTAACACTAGTCTGTATGACCTACCACTAAGCCATGACTCTCATACAGGAATATAGTGCTAAATAAGTGGAACATGTAATAGTAGGAATGAAGATAAAGGCAATATAGTATGTCTACTACCCAAAGCATGTCAGGCAGACTTTTATAGTCCCAATTACTGGATTCCCATACTAGAGTAGTGTTAATGGAAACAGCCCTGCTAATTGTTAGCTTGTACCCAATAATGTCAGCTAATGTACATATATGAAAGAATGTATATGTACACAGATATATATATATATATATATTCATATAAAA
>NC_056747.1:1176274447-1176357548 GCF_019279795.1 Protopterus annectens | reverse complement strand
TTCTAGGCCTTGTTTCTAATTGTTTCCACCAATTAACTTTAGTAGTATCTTCTGGCAGTTTCCCTGTATTTTGGTTGTTTCCTATTTCCTCTCTGTTTCCTGAGGGGAGCAATGTGCACACCGGCAAACACGCTCACAGTAACTTAAGCGTGTACACATCCCTACACGGTGTTACACGCGCACATCCTTACACGGTGTTAGCTAGGCTGATTCATGCTAAAGCAGCGTGCACACCGCCTTACACACGTGCGCCAGCGCAAACCGTTGTAAACAGTTTGCAACACGCTCCCACATGTAGAACCTGCCTCACACGCAGCGCGCATGCCACGATATCAAGAAACTTAGAGTGTAGGGATAGCGTATGCCCTCAATTTCTTGACATTCCTAGTGTTCTGTTGGGACACACCTCTCTCCTGATGTCTGTCTGTCATCTCTTACCTTACATTGCCCTCCAATCTGGTACATTTCTTTCTATCCTTCCCCATGATGTCACCTACCTCTTACTCTGTTCCTCCCCTTCTCTAACTCTTACGACTCAGAAAGTGCTCATTACTTATGTGGCAGTGTGATTCAGTATTGTAAGCCTCATTTACATAGGATTGCCTAGTAATGCTTAGTTACATATCTTACACGGAGCTTCCCCTTGACAACCACTAAGCGGAGGCCATATTGTTTTTGCTCTGCAAGTCCCTCCATTGACATTTCATGTAATATATAAATCCCACAATTGTGGGCTTATAAGCCGGTTTTCAGTTTTAGGTAGCGCACCCGTTTGCTGGTGTGCGCTAGTTAAACACATAAATCCGTGAAAAAAAGTTATATAACTTTTTTGCAACACTTTCATGCCAATGGCCACATATTTGGCCATTGGCATGCTTAATGTAACAAATGCACCCTTTATTTGGAGCTGACATAGCTCCGTTTTTAATTTTGCAGAAATGTACTCAGTTGTCAGCTGAGTACATTTCTGCAGCTAACACGTCCGTTACACGGACTGGTTTGGGCTTCGTGGATCGCTCACATACCTCATTTGCATATCTTGGAGCTGCAAATGAGGTATTGAGCATTTCCACGCCCACTCCGTGTAAGAGACGTGTTAGCTGTCTCTTACACGGAGATTTGGGCTGTTGCTGAATCAGGAGGCTTACACGGAGGCTTACACTACTCTTAAACTCCGTGTAAGCCTTCCTGAATCTGGCCCAATGTGTTAATTATGTGTGTATTTCCATATGTCTTCGGACTGACATTGAGATTTTGTTAATGATTCATTCTGCATTCACAGCTTCAGGCGCACTCAAATGATTACCCTCACTGGTCTGATGAACATTTTTGGATGCCACGCAAGTAATTCTCAACTAAGAAATAATTAATTCTATTAAAAAGATATTTACAAAAACAGAAAGAAAGAAAGCTGCTTTGAGCAAAACTGAACACAAGGTGGCAGTCTTGATCCAAAATTCTGTCCTGAAGACTGCTGATGCCATAAAATAATAACAGTTTACTTGATTTCACACTGGCATTTGATTTACTTTGGTTGCTTAGTGATTGCACTAAAAAAGATCTTCAAGCAAAAATGCTAAATTAAATAGCATTCTTATCTTGCTTTAAGTACAGTTGTTTGAATTATTTAATTTTAATTACACTTATTTAAGTATTTGATTACTGGACTGGTCAGAGACCTCTTTTGGGACAGCAAGGACAATACAGGTAAAGAGTAAACATATTACTGTGTACAAAAGTAGCAGTTTAAATAAAACCTTATTCAATACTGCATAACAAAATAATTTTATAACACCAGTTTATATTGCTCAACATCTTAACTCCTATTAAAACCATTTCATATTTGATAGCAGGCTCATACGAAACAGACAACTCAAATCAGAGTGCAGTGGGTAATACATAAGATATATACATTCTATGCAGTCTAATTGTAGCAACAATTATCCATACTATCTGAATCAAATGAGACATGAAAATTAACAGAGAGCATTGTTCTGCCAGTACTTAACATTATAATGTGCTGCAAAAAAGTTATATTCTGTATATACCAAATAGTAAGTACATGAAGAGCGTGAATTACATACAGCAAGGGAGGTGTTAAACAAATACAAAACTAAACTTGAATCAATATTATTACAATCTAAATGTGTTCATTTTAAGACAGAGTACAGTAAAAAGTTACATGACTCGCAAATAAAATGATAGGAAAATGTGGTCGTTTATCACAAAGAACAGTGAACCTAGCTTTGGCTTACCAGTGTGACCAACTTTTTAACAGATGGTCCAGAGAGCAGAGTGGGAAGCCATAAATTATATAAACTGACACTCACACCATTCTGGGATGTGTGAGTAGTGGTGACACTGTTGGAAAAGGCAATATTTCATTTTCTTTTTGTACAGAGAGTTGTTAAAAGCCGGTCTGATGTTCTGAGTACAGTTATGGAGATGATATCTACATAATAAGGCAGATACAGTTGAGGTTATTCAGAAGACAGCAACCACACTGTAATAAGGTTTGATACGCATCAGGAACAATATGAAGAAAGCTTATACTTCTGATAAGAGGGGGAGGGAGACCAGAGAGGGAGGAACATAACAAAATTCAGAAAATATATAATCACACAAAAGCAAGAGGACACAGTTAGAAAATAATGCAGGTAGTTCTGAAGTAATGATCGGATGTGTTTTTTACTAGAAAGGATATTGGATATAGTGTACAGCGAGCTACACACTGCAGGGATTGCAGAATGCATTATCCTGACATAGCATACTTTATTGCAGAATAGGTGGAAGCCGAATATTGCTAATTTGGTAAAGTAGTGCACCCATCACATAGAGAAGGGGTAGATGGGACATCAAGGATGACTGAATGTTTCTCTGGATCACACGTGAGCTACAGCTAGGTTAGTAGCTACTAACACAACGTGTTAATGATACAAACTTGGATGGATGAGGCACAAATAAGTGGTCTAACGAACTAGAGAGGTTACTGATCAGACTGATCTATGAGGATAGGCTTTGTAGAAGAGTTTTTAATGGAATTTAGTAACCAAGCTGTGTTAAGGTTATACATGTACTACAGAGAAATGTTTATTACTGAAAACATTGCCAGGAAAAATCAGCCCTTAGAATTCATGCACAGATTTTGTTAGTTTCTTCATCTAATTATAATGCTACTATAATACCAGTGATGAAAGTAACCGTACTTTCAATAGAAAATATTGCAATATCCCTGTATGTATACTGACATTTTCAAGAATAATCATGTTGTTTCTTTGTATACCATATTCAGAAATAGAAAACAAGGTGATTGCTCAGATTAAGATACACCATTTTGCTTTGTGTAGTTGTGGATGCCTTTCTTGAGTGGCAGGCTGATTTTAAAGATATTGCTGACAAAATACAGTCTATTCCTTTCCCATCAGTGTAATAAAACCTCATTACTGTGGAAGTTTGGAAGATTAATACCTGCAGACTACAAATGTTACTTAGTCTTTCTGGAGGAATAAATACCGACCACATTTAATAACCCGAATAGCACATACAACATAATTGACAGCTGGATTGATCAGACCCCACAGATTTTCATCTTTACACACAATTCTACTGGCATGATTCAGACCATATTATACAAGATTACAGATGAAGATTAATGCTGTATCATAAGTAGAAATAACAGTTGCTAAATTTACATTCAGGTTTAATATAAGCAAATCTGAATATAAATAAAAATAGCCAATAACCTCCCGAGGCCCTTCTCAATATGGAGAACATCGATGTCTGTGCTGTGACAGAAACCTGGTTCAAGGCTCCTGAGAGCACCCCAGCACTAACATGTTTCACCTCATATCATGCGTTCCGGCCCCAAAATCCGGACAACACCAAGAAAGGAGGGGGGGTGTCCATATTCATAAAGGACACCCACACCTCAAGGTTGGTGGCAACGCACGATGCATCGGAGACCATCCAGGTGCAATTAACCACAGGCAAGACTGCTCTGCAATTTGTAGCATGTTACAGGCCACCCTCTCAAACTCAGGAACCTCACATGGCCTTCCTGAAAACATTGGAGGGATAAATGTATCTCCAAACACCATCATACTAGGTGACTTCAACTACCCTAATATAGACTGGGAACACTACTCAAGCCCGAACACTCTAACCCAAAGATTCCTGGAGTTCATAAACTCAAATGCCATGGAAAAACTAGTCACCATCCCCACAAGAGGAGAAAACATACTTGATCTCATCATCACGAACATGGGATCAAAATGTTCAACACCGGAAGTATACCCCTCACTGGTGAGATCAGATCATAAACTAATCTTGCTGGAGGTCCTCATCCCCCCCCCACCTGAAACAAAAAAGACCACAGTGAAAAACTTCTCAAAAGCCGATTTCACACTTCTAAAACTAGTGTGGTCTCCTTTAAGGCCCCTGAGCCAGTGGTAAACATTACTCAAACCGCTGAATCACTTACAAATGCCTTCTACCAGCACCTACAGGACTGCATGGATCAGGCAATCCCAAACAAAACTAAGACTCTCTGTACCAAAGGCAAGCATCCAGTCTGGTGGACCCCAGCCATAAACAAGCTCTACAACAAAGGAGGAAGCTACTATAACATAGAACGATATTCTTGAAAGGTAAGACACCTTTGATCATTATAAGTAAAAACTAAGAGCTCTCATAAAATCATCCAAGGCAAATTTTGAGAGAAAAATCGCCAAGGACTCTAAAGACAATCATAAGGCCTTCTTTAGCTATGTTAGAAACCTAGGAGGAAACTCCCAGATATGCTCAGAATTAGTTCAAAATGATGTGAAAATTACTGAACCTACACACATTGCTAACATACTGGCTGACAGGTTCAGTGCAAACTTCTCCCCCTCCCCAAAGGAGAGATATCTATTCCAGAGGATTGTAGCCCCCAAACATCTCCAACGCCCAGGTGAGTACTGCCCTCACTAAGGCAAAAACACAGCATCCATGGGACGGATGGTGTCCCGGCTGTGTGCTTCATGAACTCAATGAGGAATTAAACCCACAGTTAGGACAGCTGTTTAATCTTAGCCTCACCTCAGGATCATTGCCAAGGAGTGGCGCACGCGACTGTGGTCCCACTTCATAAGGCGGTGCCTCCACAGACCCTGGAAATTACCGCCCCATTAGCTTGACAAGCCTTATCTGCAAAGCCATGGAGAGGATCATAATGGAACTCATAAATAAAGACATAGGGAACTTGCAGACTTTGGATCCAACCCAGTTTGGCTTTGTCAAAGGCAGATCCTGCCTCTTAAACTTGGTTGACTTTTGAGACAGTCACCAAGGCCATTGATGAGGAAAGGCAGTCCATACAGCCTACCTTGACCTGGCAAAGGCCTTGACACAATACCCACTCAGGTATCATCGAAAAACTCATCAGCTTGAATGTAAACCCATACATCACAAGATGGGTTGCAAACTGGCTAAGTGACAGAACCCACAGGGTCAGAGTTGCTGGAGCCATGTCAGACTCAAAGCCTGTCACAAGTGGTGTCCCACAGGGCTCAGTCCTGGGTCCACTCTTGTTCGGCATCTACTTTTCTGAAGTACAAGCAAACACAGGAGGGTTATGGCTGACAAAGTTTGCAGATGACTGCAAACTGGGCCATAGTCGAAAACACATCTGACACAGATATCCTCCAGAAGGGCCTCACAGAAGCGGATAACTGGTGCCAGAGCCATGGCCTGAAGTTAAGCGCCAAAAATGCATAGTCATACCCTTCGGGAAAAACAAGGTTACCCCTAGCTACCATATAGGTGGCAATCCACTGAGCACAGAAAAGTCATCAGGGATCTGGGGACCCAAGTTGACAGTAGCCTTTAGTTTGACACTCATGTTGCTAAAGTAGTTAGGAAAACCTTCTATATCGCCCACCTGATCATGAAGGGATTCACATCTAGATCAAGGGAGGTCATCGTCCCCTGTACTCATCACTTATTAGACCTATGATTGAGTACAATGCCCGTTCGAATGTATCTGACCAGACACCTGCTGCAGCTTGAAAGGCCCCAAAAGTTCCTCACCAAAAGGATAAAGTGTCTCAAAATATGTCTTATGCTGCCCGACTGAAAGAACTCCAGCTCTATTCAGTCTCATACCGCTTGCTCAGAGGTGACCTGTGCCTGACATATAAGGCCATGTCAAACCCAGATTTGATGAATATGCTTCACCTCAAAAATCTAGATCCCTCAGAACCACAAGGCAGGAGACTTAAACCTTGACACGGTTATAAATAGAACGTGCTGGAGGGACAGATTCATCACCCAGAGACTCCCTATGCTGTGGAACAAAATCCTGGTACATGTGAGGCAGAGCACCTCGCTGGCCTTGTTCAAGAGGAATCTTGACCAATGGATGGGAGATTGCAGATATACCCCAGGGATTACTTCAGTGTCACTGCTTGACAGAGGCACAGAAAAATGATAGGCATAATTTTTATTCAAACTAAAGGGGTGGCGAAAGCCACATAACTATGGGCTAGGCTTATAAATGCCCTTGGGCAGATAGCCTAGTATGAACCTATGAACCTATGAAAGTCAAGGTTTGCAGTTTTTAAATTCTTGTAATGTCTTTACTAAACCATCACACAATTTCAGCTTGCATTCTCAGAAAAAAGGTTCCACACATTCGGAACTGTGGGCCTTGACCATGTGACAAGTAAAATGATCGAACGTTTCTGGCATGCATTAAGATCAATGTACAGCAGTTTTATATGACCCAGCATCCCTGTTTCCAGAAGACTTTCCATATGATTGTTGTACATTTCTGTCCATCTTTAACAAAACTCCATTGGTGGCATTGGATGAACTCACTGCCACCAATTTTAAGATACGTTTTGCCCTCTTCACCACATAACTCAAATATTTCTTCCACACCTTGACCAGTAACTTACCTAATTATGGTATGATCACATGACCTTCCACAACACAATGAAAAGAGAAGACGAAGTATCTCTCCAGTCTGCCCATTTAGGTGCATGTAATCTGTAGCTGTTACTGTTTCTTCCCATTTAGTGCTGCCAGTCTCCTTCCAGCTGACCCAGGCCTTCTTGAAGGCCCATGTGAAGTCAACTCAGTAACACCTCCAGGAGTGCTCCAATGGTCCACAGCTCTCTCAGTGAAAAAGTACTTTCACAAGTGCTTGTCAAAGTCAGTTCCCTCAAGCTGCACAAAGTCAGTTCCCTCAAGCTGCGCCTGATAGCTCCTCCTTCCTTCTCTGCCCTTCTGCCACAGTTGCACTCCCTCATGTTTTCTATATATCATCTTATGCATTCATATTACAGCTCTGTCCTCCAATTAGTCATTGAATGTGATGGTAAGTAGCATCAACAAAAGAAATGATTGACTCAGGCATTGTTTTCAGTAGCTTTCCTGGTTACAATTCATTTAGCCTGGGATGAGCATTTAGAGCTATTGTGATGAACAAAACATATTTTGTAACCCCACCATGCAGAATATTGCCTTTATCTAACAGCATACCCCTATGAATGCCATTTATCTTTTTTTGTATTTTTTATTATAGTTTACCATTTCCCATTTATTCCAATAGGATGTTATAGTTGGATAATCTGGTAACAAAACACAGTTCACCTGCTGAGAAGTCCAATCCTTTAATGTAAAATACAATTCATATGAGCGCTTTCGTCTGCATAAAACAAACTTCATCAGATCTGATGAAGTTTGTTTTATGCAGACGAAAGCGCTCATATGAATTGTATTTTACATTAAAGGATTGGACTTCTCAGCAGGTGAACTGTGTTTTGTTACCAGTTTATTCTACTTACTTTGTGGCAATAGTTGGATAATCTGTCTACTAAGTACAGGTTGTCTGTATGTTACACAGACATTTTGTGACTAGGCTGCCTTATAATGACCTTGTTCTATGTTGCTCAGGAAGGTTTTTAATTATATTTTTGTTGATACTATTTTTAAAACAACCTCAAATTTATATATACCACTGCACCAAGTGAAATGATTGAATACATGTGCAATCCATTTGTATAATAAACTTGCAAATAAACATCAGTGAAAAAGGCATGTTTGGGAAAGGTACACACACAATCATCAAAATGTTAATATGTCTTTACCGTGCAGTTTACACTATTTAACAATCCATCCTTAAACAGTGGTGCTTTACATAAATTTATTTATTTATTTAAGTTTGATGACCGGGGAAGTCCACTGGGCCAAGAAGAGCCCATTTTCAGTGGAGTCCACAATAATTGCAGTTACATTTCACACGTTACAAAGAGACATAGTTCATACAGCAATTTAAACATTTACAGATAAGCTCCATGATATTTGCAATTGACTTGTCACAATGTTACAAAAATGAAAAGACATAATTCAATACAGAAATATCAACATTTACATAAAGTGAATATTTTTGTTATAAACTCAATTGTAGGTTTAACATTTCAAAATATATAGCTACTAGCCATTAGTAGGTTAGGAAAATATTGTGCATGGAGATGGTAATAGTATATTTGAGATTGTAGAGTATAGTACAATAGATATTAGAGAGAAAAATAGTTTTTAGTAGGGGAGGGGTTGTTTTGGGTGGGATGAAGTAATAGTAGAGGTAGTTGAATGAGTCAGTGCAAGGTGGAATGGGGGGAGGGTTAAGTTGGAGTGTGGCAAGGGCATTCCCATTTGGAAGAAAGATGAGAGAGTAGCTGAGATTTGAAATTTGTATGGTTAGCTAGGTTGTGTAGGTGCATGGGGAAAGAGTTCCATTGTTTAGCTAAGGAGTGGGACAGCAGTAGATGGCCAGGAGGTCATGCAGGTTTGTGGACCTGAAGGAGATTTTGGTTTTTGGATCTGAGTGAGCAGTGGGGAATGTACGGTTTTAAGGAAGTAGCGAGAGCTGGGCAGTTGGCAGATTTAAAGATGAGCTTGTGGGCAATGGTGAGTTGTAGGTAACTGAAGTAGTTGGGTAGTTCAAGCTAGTTGAGGGTGAGGAGGGAGTGGCAGTGATGGGAGGAGTTTTTTGAATTGGTTGCAAATTTGGAGATCTTGTGGTAGCAGGATTCAAGTTTGGACCGAAGGCCAAGATGAAGAGTGGTGAAAAGAGGGCCACCATACATAAGGGAGGGGAGTAGGAAGGTGGATGCAAAAGTTTGATGGGTCAAGGGGCTTAGGAAGTGGTTGTGCCTGTAGAGGAGACCTAACTTTTGGTGGATTTTCTTGATTGTGGAGTGGATGTGAGTGTCAAATTTTAGTTCCTCATCAATAATGATGCCAAGAAGCTTGGTGTTGGGAACAATTTCAAGGAGGGTGCTGTTTTGGCTCTGTATGGTGATTGTGGATTTGTCAATGGAGTTTTTGGTAAGGGAAAAAACATTAGTTTGGTTTTATTTGCATTTAGTGCTAGATGGTTAGACTGGATCCAGGTTTCTGTGTTGGAGAAGGCTAGTTGGGTTTTTGCTAGGAGCTTGGAGGGGGAGAAGGCTGAGGAGATGATTGTTGAGTCATCTGCATATTGGATGATAGATGAGTCTGGGATGGATTGGTGAAAGATTTTAATGAATAGGTTGAAGAGAAGAGGGCCAAGAACAGAACCTTGTGGGACACCTGTGGGTGTGGGAAGGAAGGGCGAGGTTGAAGTTTTCCATTGAGCAGCTTGTTGGCAGTTGGACAAGTAGCTGGAAAACCAGGCGATGGTGGTGGGAGAGAGGTGTAGGGTGGAGAGTTGGGATATAAATAGGGTGCGTGAGATGGTGTCAAAGGCCTTTGACAGATCTAGGAATAGTGTGGATACGAACTTGCCTCAGTTACATATGAGGTTTATGGTTTCAAGAAAGGAAAGATGGGCAGTCATGGTGCTGTGTCCAGGGCGGAAGCCATGTTGGGAAGGGGAGATGAGATTGTTTAGTGTTAGGTGTGCCATGAGTTATGCTTGTATTGTTTTCTCTAGTATATTAGAGAGAGGGGAAAGGATGGCAATAGCCCTCAAGTTGGTGGTATCAGTATTTTTGCCACCTTTTTGGAGGGAGATGATATACGCATGGCACCAGATAGAAGGGACGTGTGATTCTTGTATGGATCTATTTATAAGAATAGAGATGGGATAGGCAATGCTGTCTGCAGATTGTTTGAGGAAGGTGGGTGGAAGTTTGTCAGGTGCATTGTAACAGGGTTTGAGTTTGAGGAGAAGTCTTTTTATGGTGCTTGTGGGGATGGGCTTGGGGAAGAAGGATGTGGAGGAAGGTTGATGATTGGGGTGGTGGTGGAGGAGGGGGGTGGGAAGGAGGCTGATAGTTTAGCTATGCAGTCTATGAAGAATGAGTTGAACTGGCTGTCTGTTTCAAGGTTGGGGAAGAGAAATTCACCCCACACATACTGACAGCACAGATGTTCCACAGTAAAATAAAACATGAAGAATATATTTCACAATACTTTTAACCTCATTCTATACTTTCTCCTTACATTTTCTCATCTGGTGTATTATTACAGTTTTTTTTATATATATCAGTTTCATACCCACATGATTTTAACAATAAATCAATATTTTTTTCTTTTTCTTTTTTCTTTTTGATTTGTCCGCCCAGTGCCATTGTCATATCTGTCTGCATGCATTCAACATTAATACCGTTCATTAACGTGTCACGTCTCAAGAGTTTAAATGCTTCAAGATTTCAATTAATCATCACATTTCCCTTTTTATTTATTGCAAAACCTTTATTATATTATCACCTTGTTCTAGTACTATGTTACCAGACAAGAAAATAACGCAATATTCTAGAAAGATTAGTATTACTATATATATAAATTAGAACAAAACAATATATACGTAACATTACCTACAGTCACAGAATCTTTTCCATCAAACATGACTCATATGTTCCACCACGCACACACCAATATATAGCTCATACTCATAGATTTACCTGTGCTTTTCTCATATGATAACCCCAATGTCACACACAGACATCTGAGCTGTAACCTTTCAGAGGTAAGTATCTGTTTTTACACCTGATTCATCTCTGCACACTGTATCTATTTTTGACAGCATTTCCCTCTTTTCAGGCTTGATTAACCTCTCCACACAATTTTCTGAATTTCTCTCATCACATGTGATTTTTAAAGATGTATAGTAAACAGACAGCCACACTACATGACAAACATACTAGTAGCATCAATAATTTAAGGAAAGATGATATACATCTCATGTATTCCTTTTACAGAAGCAGAAAAATAAATAACTTTGTATGGTAGAATTTTGCAATATAGTTTATTAAAATGTACAAGTTTTTAAACATGTTTCTGAGTAGTATCCCACATTCTAATGAGAAATAGAAAGAGTCATGTGCTATCAGGGATTCAGATTGCATGCAAATTAAATATCCAGATTTTGGCTAGATGTACCTACTTCTCAAAAGCCTTTGTACATTTTCTATGCCTACAGGTTGAGAGGTGTGGCCACACAACCACCCTTCTCATTCCATAGTTATCTCCTAACCTGTGCTCATTTCAGCAGATGATCAACCTCAAAGACACTCCCAGGGATTCAATAAACTCCATGCAGGAATAGTGCTATTCTTGCATAGAGTGAACCATGTCCATTTAGCATTAGTATTAACAGCAGCATGCCTTGCATATTCATGAAGGCGCACTACTGCTAAGGCTAAATGAACACAAAGAGTACTGAGTGCAGGGGGCATGTTTAGGTAGTGCATGCACATATAACCTGCACTCAGAAAGTGCTGTACAGTACTTTCTAAATTTATTTCAGTGACTGCAGACACTGAAATGAAATAAACAATGAGTATTTCAGTGTCCGTGGACACTGAAATAGCTAAGGGAGCAAGAGACAATGCAGGGTGTGTGTGACAGGTTCTGTCACACACCCTCTGCATTGTAAAAGTGCCATACGGCCATAGCCATTAACTGTATAGATGTTTGCAGAATGCCCAGATGCCTGCCTCACATACTTCTCAACCCCCTAGAGCAATAAAGCTGTACAAAGTCATAAATAATGGGGGGACAAAGGCACAAAAATCAAGACACTTTTTAAATAATGTAATGACAAACCCAGAAAGCTGATAGAATAAAAGGGTTGCATTAGCACAAATGTCCTGAAGAGAATGAAGTCTGAAACCCAAATGTCTATCAGTATGTTCTGACTTAAACACTGAGGGACTTGCCGATGATCTGTTAGAAAACCACAGTCACAATTCCTAAGTCTGTACGAACAATAACTAAAATCTGTCCCTTTGTGTCCCTTTACAATTACCCGTACTGTGACTTACAAGGAGTACAAATACATGTAAATAAAGTGGTTTTATGATTTTTTTTCCATTCTAAGGTATGTTTAAGCATAGCTGAGTGGGTGTGCATGTTATGGCCTTCTGCCCAGCATTGCTTAAACATCCCATAGGCGATAAGTAAAAATATACAGCTGAAATCCTCATGCGAAGATAGTATAGTAGTTAGAGTCCTGGCTGTGTATGCTAAGCAGCAGTCAGCTCAGCTTAATGGATTTGTGCACTAGTAAGCAATCCTCAGAAATTACCCCTTTAAGCACTGTTCAACCCAGTTTAGCAGATTTGCATGTTGCTAAGCTGTGGTCAGCATTTTCAAAATGGTCCAATGACGGCAAAGGGTGGAAATATGGCCTTATTTAAACCATGCAGTAGGGAATACAGCCATAACCTGTTTAGTTTGATCTCTGCAGGAACATATCTGGCATTGGAGAGGGAGTGCACTTTCAGTTGCAGCGCTGGTGCATCCTGGAGTCCTGGGTCATGGCTGGACTCCTTGTAGAACATCATGACGGCAGACTGCTGCAGGGCCAGTACCAGGGGTCTCAGTACAAAGCAGAGGCCTGGGACCATCTGGCAGGCAACCTCATCAGTGCCACTGGAATCCCCCAAACTGGTGAGCAGGTATGACATCATTATGCTGACCTAAAGCATAGGAAGGGGGAGAGCTCTTGGCCCAATGGATCCAAGATGCTCAGGACCAGCATGCTCCGGCAGTTTATAAATATCCCAGGTATAGCTGTACCAAATTCTAGCTTGAGTATGTGATACACAGGTATGCATAATGTTTGTTTTTCACCCCTATAGCTGCTGCAGAGAGGGCTATGAACATTGAGGCCCATGCAGACTGACAAGGATGCGCCAACAGGCTAGTGAGTATAGATCTATCTTGCAGTATATAGTGCCATAATGTAGAAGGAGTACATTGTTTACTGCCAGTAGGTATAGTGTGCACTGTGTCTAATGAATAAAACATGTTTGTCACACTAATACTTATCCACAAGATGTCCATTAATAAAAGTGTCATTTCACTGTAATAAAAATATACAACAAACGGTTTACTATCATATTTGCGAACGTCATTTAGATGAATGCAATGATTTCTGACAATATTGTCTGAAATCAAAGCACTGAGCAACCAAAATATCGAATGGAGCATTTCAGCAATGTCGAATATCGACTTTGCTGAAATGCTCACATCTGCCCACAACTAACAATAATGTTTGCAGGAGGGCAAGCCCCCCTGTTCCCCCCACACCCCCCTACTTATATATACAAATTCTGAAATCGCAGAGGGTAAGGGTACATTTTCCGATCCCCACTATAGTGCGATCTGCACCGCAATGTTGAAGTTGACAATAGCGGTTGTTCACTCATGTTAACTTCGACATTGTGGTGATCAAACTCTCAGTTCGAGAAAATGATTTTCGCACATATTCGATCATCTAAATGACAATCAAATATGTGATAGTAAACCACAACAAACTGTTGTGTTTACTCTGGTATGTTGTTGTAGAAATAGAATGTGTACAGGTTCTTTACAGCAAATATGGCACTGACAGCATGAAATAACTGGGGCTGTTCTGGGAAACAGTTAGTATGCATTGCAGTCTTGTGTTAATCTTTGCTTTCCAGATTATATTAATTCAAAGGAGTAATGCACAATACAATAACTATCTGCCGTGCATGAATTTCAGGATTATAAGGTCAGACTGTCCAAACCAGAGAGTATTAGTCAGAAATCAGTCAAGCAAGAAACAGCAGTTTCCCAGTAGCTCAGTGTGATGAAAAATAGCATTGCTGTTCATTTTAGCACACCCAGACATGGTTCGAATCCAGAGAGTGGTACTTAGATGTTTGCATATATACATAATAGAAACCCTGAAGATTTGTAGAAACAGTTAGAAAGTGTTAACAGATATTTTCCCTACAGGTCTCACATGTAAAGAAATGTGTGTAGTAGCTGTATGAAGGGTATACTACTACAACAGAATATGTGTAGGAACAGTCAGAAAGTATTAACCGAGATTTCCTCCACAGCTCTTACAGATAAAGAAATGTGTAGTGTAGCTTTATGAATGATATAATAATACACCTGAATAGTTTTAGAAACATTCAGAAAGTGTTAACAGATATTCTCTCCACAGGTCTTACAGGTAAAGTAATGTGTGTAGCAGCTGTATGAAGGGTATACTAATACACCGTGTACAACTGTTCCACTGTCCAACCCCATATGCCTGCAAATGACAACAGGATAGGTATATACATCATGCCATCTCCTTGATACACATCTCTCACATACATCATGCCCTTTCCCTGATACATGTCTCTCAACTGCCACACTGTCACAGCTAGTGGTCACTGTTGCCAGTCACCTTGGACACAGATAGGAATCCAGGTGAACTATGCTAGTAGCAGACTTACACAACATCATTGCAGTGTACCCCTTCTTTGTCAAGTATGTAACCCTGGCATATACAAGCCCCCTCCAGTAAAGTAGCCACATTGTACCCAGTCCCCCCCATACCATTAGAGGTTGACAGTCTTACAGGTATGTATGTGCCACAGAAGCTATGGGCCATAGGTAGATGTAAAGTGAGGGCAGACCTGTAGAGTACTTAGCAGTACTGTTGTGAAAAATAGAAGCTGATACAGTTGTTAATGGACCTTTCATTCTCTCCCCCCATCTGCATCAATAATTATTATTCTTGTACTATGGGTATGTTGTTCTCAAAAACTATTGTTGGATATGTGTACTGTTATTGTTCATATATTTCATTGATTGCATATTAACATACCCTGTTCAAATACCATTATTGGTGGTCTGTCGCTGTCAGTGTAACTTGCATGCTGTTAAAATGCTTACTGTTCTTCATGCATGTGTTCTATTTGCTATGCAACTGTTTCAAATCTGTTGGTTTGGGTTAATGGGAACACCCACGCATGCTATTATAACTAATTTGTCAAAAGGAAAAAAGAACCGCTCAGGCAATCGCTACTCAACACGCTTTAATATTATTAAACGTTAACAAAATTATCCAACGCTTTTCGTTTGACTCTATGGTTAGACTTCCTCAGATAAACTGGCAAACATCAGTCATTTGATACACACTTGTTTAAATAGCAGATATTCGCTATGAAAGCCCGCCAGAATTCGAAACAGTATTTAGCTTTCTTAAAGTGACATGACTATTTATATTTATAAAATCAACAACATTAATGATATCAAATAAAATAAATAAATGAATTAAACTCTATTGGTTTTAATACCTAAATAATGTTATTGTATTAACAATTTAAAATACAAAGTAATAAAGTAAAAAATGATGATGTACTAAATACTGACGCATAGTGTTTCGTCAAGAAAGTGGTCTATTTTTAAAAAAACTAAACTATGTACAACAAACTTTGATGCTAGATTATTAAAATCACTTATTTAATATTAATAATTGATAAACCATTTCTGATAAAACTTTTTCACAAAGCGATTTGTAAAATGATTAGAAACATATAAAATGTTTAAATGTGTTGTTCATAACTAACCAAAATATATTGGGAAACCACAACACCATAGCATGTTTAGGAAGTCAGATCCCAGAGGATCCACCTGTCCCACCCCATTTGGCTGTGGCATAATGCCCCAGCACGTCTGGGACCCAACCCAGAACATCCTCTTCCACTGGTCGAGCACCACCTTCAGGTGGAACCACTTCAGGGGACAGGGCTGGAAGTGGGAGCAGAAAGGAGCCCATCACTTGCCAACAGTTCTGGGGAATGGTGCATAGCATCTTCCGCTCAGAGTTGGGTGGGCAGCTGCACCAGATGGAGGGCCACCTGGTGTACCTCAAGGGGCAG
Source organism: Protopterus annectens (assembly GCF_019279795.1). Lineage (NCBI taxonomy): Eukaryota > Metazoa > Chordata > Ceratodontiformes > Protopteridae > Protopterus > Protopterus annectens. The sequence goes on along the minus strand of NC_056747.1, from coordinate 1,176,341,385 downwards.
GCTGTCCCTCCTGTCCAGCCCCCAGCACAGCCATCTTTGGGGCTGTGAAGATCCAGTGGTGACTGCCCATGGGTGGGGACCTCAGTCCCACTGTATCCATTTGGGGGCTCATGCGCCTCTGATTCCCAACCACCCTCCCCATCCAAGGTGTTTACCCTCCTCATGTGTCGTATACCACCCCTGTCAGCTGTCTTGTGTGTCTTGTCTGTCTGCAAATTACCTCCCCAAACATACATATAGCCCTTCCCCAAAATCCCACTCTTACCTAACAAAAAAAAAATAAATAAATAAGGTGGGGGCATTTGTCCTGCAAAAAAATCATTGCTCCATACATAGCTCTACATTTCACACCCATGTACAGTAAAGTTAATCCACGTACCCACAAATTATCCTACAAATGTCTGTCAACAACACACCTCCCTGTGGGGTGTGAGGCTGTAAATTCCAAATTCTACACATTATTCACAGCTGTTCCTGCAGAAAAAATGTAGAGCTATGGTCCTTTCCTCCACCCATCCTGCACATCCCTAGCTTGTTTTCCTAATGTTTTACCCCCTGCTTGGCCCCATTTCACCACTTTCCTATCACCCTTTTTTCTTTTCTTTAATTAAAATTAGTGTGGGTGTAAGCGGGAGTAAGCGGTGCTAAGCGAAGCTAAGAGGAGTTAGCCATCTGTTAGCATTGCTTACCTCCTCACAAAACCGCGCAAACCCGCTTACAGCTACTTAAAAGTGCCTTAATCACTCTACCTCCATCAGCCCTTGTTCTGCCCAGCAACAAAATAATCAGCCCTCCCAAGTCTCAAACCCAAGATGCTGTGCACTGCAATCACAGCACTGTACTACTACATCTGAGCTGTGAGAATCTGTAATGCTTTTACAAACATGTCATGCAGTCTGGTCACTTAACATTATTGAAAAAAGTCATCACTTCAAAGTCTTGAATCCATGATCCTGTGTACTACAATCACAGCAGTGTATCTCTACACCATCTGAACTGCAGGAATTTGTAATGTTTTTACAAACATATCATGCATTACAGTAATTTAACATAAGGGAAAAACATATGTCCGTAGTACTCTTTTATATATATATATATATATATATATATATATATATATATATATATATATATATATATATATATGGGTCCACTACATATTACCGAAAGCTCATATGACCGAAGCCCATATGACTGAGACCATAATACCGAAAGTTCATTTTACCGAAAGCCCATATGACCGAAAACCCATTTGACCGAAAACCAGCACTGGCAGGTATATGCCCATTTCCCCACTGTAGCGCAACCCTGGAGTGAGAATATTAAGTTGGGGGGTGTGGGGGGCACAGCCCCCAACATCGGGGGGTTAATTGCAGTCTATGTACTATTATATTAATGTGTATCCATTAAATATACATGAAAACTTATAACATCAGTAGAAGGTTATTGCAAAAGGTGGGGGGCTACGCCCCCCAAACCCCCCGATGTGGGGGGGCTGTGCCCCCCACACCCCCAACTTAATATTCTCACTCCAGGGTCGTGCTACAGTGAGGAAATGGGCATATACCTGCCAGTGCTGGTTTTCGGTCAAATGGGTTTTCTCATGGCTTTCGTAAAATGAACTTTCGGTATTATGGTCTCAGTCATATGGGCTTCGGTCATATGAGCTTTCGGTAATATGTAGTGGACCCATATATATATGTATCTCTTTTATATATATATATATATATATATATATAGATATATATATATATATATATACATATATTTATACACACACACACACACACATATATATATATATATATATATATATATATATATATATATATATATATAAAACCAACCTCTTACTGCAAGATATCTGAAAAAAGCCTGACAAAGTGGGGGGATAAAGGGCGAACAATAGCGACAACTTAGAAATATAGCTGTTATACGCATAGAAGTCTGCTAGAGTATCATGGTTTGATTTAACATATAATTCCTGATAGATTACAAGTCTGAATCATAAATGAATGTCATTACATACTGTGATGACCGTGCCCTGGCCCAGCAATTAAGGAGCCTCAATCCTCACCACTAACACCAGGGAGGTCATCTCCTAGAAGAGGAAAGGATAACTAATACACACAGTAAAGTACAATTTTCCTTAAGTGCTCACAGAGATCACAGTCATTCTGGGACTGGCTGCTCCCTTGCTCTCCAGGTCCCCAATAAGACTCCTCACTGGCACAGCTATAGGGTCCAGATCTCAGCCTAGCTGGCAAGCTAACCTCCAGTACCCTCTCTGTCCAACCAGTGCTTCGTGTCCCTGCCCAGGTTGCTGAAACACCACACACACACTTTGAGAAGAGGTTATAAAACCACACAGAACCTCCTGGGACAAAGGCTGGCACAGGTTCTCCAGCTGTGCCCCTTTACCCAGGCTATACAGTAGTAACTACTGCCACCACCAGCTAATACATATCAGCTACTCAAAGGCCCTTAAAATGTTGTCCAATTATTACTGTACAATATTATTATCCAATGGTAGTATGACTAACCGTTAAGGCTTACTTTAGAGTGGCCTATTACAATAACCTCTATAAATATGCAATGTAATCTAGAGCTTATCTCTACACAAAGCAGCCACAGGTAGAAGGTTTTAAAAATATTTAATAATAAATAGTTAAAACACAAGACAAAACTACTGCACCACAGAGATATCTAAGAGTTCAGAGATCACACAGAAACTTAAAATAATACAGTAGGACAGATCTGACTTCAAAGAAAAATACCTAATTAATCTTTACTAGCTTTTACTATTCCTACAAGAAATCACAGTGCTAAAACTTACATGTGAGCATAAGGCAGAGTGCTGATAAGTTAGCTGTCCAAAGTCAAAATGCTTTCAGTCTCTTGTGAGAAATAGTATTTAAACATTACTAACAAACATGTTTGCTGGGTCCCTCCCCAAATTACATCATTTTGACACTTAGGTTTTCCCAGGCAAACAAACTGCATTATTTAGCAATCTAACACATGCTCAGAACTTACAGCAATACAAGGCATTTCACATGTATATTCTAACAGAAACTAGAGCAATAAAGCACCTTCTACATCTAAATTATGGTCATAAAATTAGCCTTAAAACAATGGGCATAAAACCTTCATCCAGCCACAGTGGAGCCGAATCCTAACATGAAAGGGTCACAACATGCTTCACTGGGCCAGTAGAGTGCAATGCTGTCACATATTTTCAGTTCCACATTTCACAGTATTCTTTGCACTCAAGAAACATGCGTATTTTACATTTATTATCAAGAAAACATGCCTGTATTTTACATTTATTTATACAGTTGATAGAATTATGTATCAAATTCTATTTGACTAGGCTGGCAGCCTTCACCCATCTCTCCCCAATTGTCACACATACCAATGTCAATGATCACATCATCCCAGTGAATTGTCAGAAACGCACAACTGTTATGGGGAACAGACTAAACATATGGGCCATGCATCTGAACAGTGTCTAGACATCTGGACAATGGAGAAGTATGACTGCTGTCATGTAACAGAAGAGAAAAAACACTGAGAGCTGCCAACCATTTCACCCAGCACCTTCTGAACCACAGTAAGAGCAACACAACACTACTGCAAATCAGCTCTGGGGAATTACCCATGTATTTCCAAATATATCATGTACTACAGGGATGGAACCATAGGGGAAAAGCAGATATTAGTGCACAGTTGTCCACCCACAACCTATTGCACTACAGTCACAGCAACATGCCAATACCCCACATGAACTGTAGAGTACAATGACTGTTTGAGCAAACATATCCTGATTGCCAGTCACACACTACACTGACATATACTGGCCCAACTCACAGTCTACTAGGAATCCTGAGGTATTACAGGACATTTCCCAGTCTGCCTCTACAAACTTATACACCTGATAGACCACCAGCAACTGTAGCAGCATGCACAGTCAGATAGAAAAGGATCTATGACACTGACATCAGCTACTCTTCCCTACTCAGCCCAACAAATATTTACACACAACACTGCTACACAATCTTGGCAGTCTATTAACAATGGCCTGACAACCTGCCCAGAAAATGACAGTGAAAAACTTCTCTAAAGCAAATTTCACACTCCTCAAAACTGAGGTGGAATCCTTCAAAGCCCCCGGGCCTGTGGAAAATATGGCCCAGACCGCAGAATCCTTTATAAACGCATTCTATGAACACCTTCAGGAATGCATGGATCATGCAATCCCAAATAAAACCAAGACCCATTCCTCCAAAGGCAGACGTCTTGTCTGGTGGACCCCAGCCATAAACAAACTATACAATAGAAGGAGGAAGCTACTACATGATAGAGCAAAATCCCAAAAAGGGAAGGCATCTCTGATCAGTATTAGCAAAAAACTACGGGCACTCATAAAATCGTCTAAGACTGGCTTTGAGAGAAAAATTACACAGGACACTAAGGATAATCACAAGGCTTTCTTTAGTTATGTTAGGAACCTGGGTGGGAATTCCCAGATATGCTCAGAATTAGTCCAAAATGACAAAAAATACACCGAACCCACAGACATTGCCAACATCCTAGCTGACAGGTTCAACACAAACTCCCCCCCCCCACCAAAAGGGCAAATATCTATCCCAGCAGAGTGCTGCCCCCCTAACATTTCAGATGCTCAGGTAAGAGCCACCCTCTCCAAAGCAAAAAACACAGCATCAATGGGACCAGACGGTGTCCCGGGCTGTGTCCTACATGAACTCCAAGAAGAGCTAAACCCAAACATCAAACTACTGTTCAGTCTCAGCCTTACTACAGGATATGTACCCAAAGAGTGGCGTACAGCAACAGTGGTCCCTCTCCACAGAGGTGGGTGCTTCAATGGATCCTGGAAACTATTGCCCCATAAGCCAGACTAGCTTTGTCTGCAAAGCTATGGAAAGGATCATCATGGACCTCATAAATAAAGATATTGGGGACCTGCAGACACTGGATCCTACTCAGTTCGGCTTTGTTAAGGACAGATCCTGCCTCTTAAACCTGGTTGATTTCTTTGAAACAGTCACCAAGGCCATTGACGAGGGGAAGGTGGTCCACACAGCCTACCTGGACCTCGCAAAAGCCTTTGATACAATACCCCACTCGGGCATTATAGATAAGCTCACCAGCTTAAATATAAAACCCTATGTCACTAGATGGGTTGCAAACTAGCTGAAGGACAGAACCCACATGGTTAAAATTGCTGGAGCCATGTCAGACTCCAAACCAGTTACAAGTGGCGTCCCACAAGGCTCAGTCCTGGGACCTCTCTTGTTCGGTATATATTTCTCGGAGGTACAGGCCAACACGGAAGGACTGTGGCTGACCAAGTTCGCAAATGACTGCAAACTGGGCGCCATAATCGACTCTCCAGCTGACACAAGCATCCTCCAAAAGGGCCTCACAGAAACAGACAACTGGTGCCAGAGCCATGGCCTCAAGCTAAATGCCAAAAAGTGTATAGTCATCCCCTTTGGCAAAAACAAAGTGCCCACAAATTACCACATAGGTGGTAATCCATTAAGTACAGAAGAAGTAATTAGGGACCTGGGACCCAAGTTGATAGCAATCTCTCATTTGACAACCACATGGCCAAAGTGGTTAGAAAAACATTTTATATAGCCCACATAATCATGAAGGGATTCACATCTAGATCAGGGGAGGTCATCATGCCTCTTTACTCATCCCTCATCAGGCCCATAATTGAGTACAATGCCCCTTTTGGGATGTACCTTACCAGACACCTGCAGCAACTGGAAAGACCCCAAAAGTACCTCACCAAGAGGATCAAAGGGCTCAAACAGATGCCATATGCTGCCCGGTTAAAGAAACTCCAGCTCTACTCAGTGGCATACCGCCTGCTCAGAGGCGATCTGTGCCTGACGTATAAAGCCATGTCCAACCCGGAATTAATGGACATGCTGCACTTCAAAAAATCCAAATCCCATCGAGCTACGCGCTCGAGACTTGAACCTCAGCACTGAAATAAATAGGACATGCTGGAGGTACAGATTCATAACCCAGAGGCTCCTTTCACTCTGGAATAAAATCCCAGTACAGGTTATGCAGAGTCCCTCATTGACTCTCTTCAAGAAGAAACTTGATGAGTGGATGGGAGATCGTAGGTTTACCCCAGGTATCACTTCTGTGTCACTGTTAGACAGAGGCACAGTATACTAACCTCAAAAAAGGGCATAGCAAAATTAATTTAAAATGGGTGGCGAAAGCCAAACACACTCTGGCTAGGCTTATAAATGCCCTAGGGCAGATAGCCTAGTATGAACCTATGAACTTATGAACCTATACACAACTGACAACTGTACAGATTTCCACAGGATATCCAGGGTGTGGGACCATATTTATGGCCACTGCCGCATACCACTTCCAGGAGTCTGCTAAGTCCCTGGGATGATACCAGGAGTGCAGTCACTAAATAATGATATACCTTACCTCTGAACCTCTTACTGCTAGACACCTGTACAAAACATGACATACTTGGGGGGACAAGGGGGCAGACAGAGGGGCATATCTCACATAATGGTGTTACAAACTGAAACAGTTGCTGATGTTACAGGGTTTGCTGTAACATAACATCCTTGAAGGATATGATGTCTGAAACACTAATGGATGTCAACATTTACTGACTACAATCCTCACATTATCCCACTGATTTCACAAAAACAGACGTTGTCTGAGGAACAGACCACACATAACAGGCAACCTGTGGACATCTGGACAGTTGAGTGCTATGTCAGAGCCATATCACCGTCAGATGTCAAGTCACACAAAAAATGCATGTGCACACAAACCCTGTTAATCTAGAAATCCTCTATTTGTATAACACCCATACATACTTACAATCTGTACCCATGTCTGGAGCTTTGTCCCCCATGTTGTTGTGCTGTCTCCACATATCTTGTCCTGACAGGTATTTCCACCTACTGTCTGTGAAGCTGTATCCCCCATACCTCCATAATGTCCTCTACACAGGCAAGGAAAAGGGGCAAGGCCCACATGAAGGACTTAATTATAGCACTTTGTTGCTATGGCATTGGCTAATGGAAAGACAACACAGCCACTTTGGATGCAAGTAGCAAGTGGGAGACACCGATTGGTGCACAGGCCATCACCTACTCATGCACATTACCCAAAAAAAGCAAGCTGCTGCCTATGCAACACAGGTCTGACCCATCTACACAAAAATAGACTGTGACTACACAAACCTAACCATTTGCAGTACTCTAAGGAAACTTTTCAGCACTATAACAGGTATGTCAATCACGTAAGCTTGTAATGGAATGCAGAAGGGGGAATACAATATTGTCAAATAGGACATTAAACACTAGGTTGTGACAAGACCTCTTGGACTCACATGCTGCTGTCCAGCACCTATGGCCACTCCTGCTTGCCCTGTCTGCACTGACATCATTGACATGGATCACATCTATGGCCCCTGAGTCACCCCAGCAAAGGTCAGTTCATGTATGACTACTACTGGAGTATCTGTTGTCCAATACTGAGTGTGACACTGCTAGGCCAGCTACCTAGGTTGTTGTAAATATTCATATGTCACCTGTGAATGCTACTATGATACATATGTCTGTCTTACAAATGTAAGAGATGTATATAGGGTATGTGCATAGCACACAACAGATGCAGAAGTGTGTGTTGAACCATATGTGATATACTGAGCCTATACCTGATAACTGTCCAGGGTTTTGCAGACTGACCACATGTCTGTGTCATAGTTATAGTCAATGCCTCATACAGCTGTGTATTGTCTGGCACATCACTGGCAACCCACTAAAGACTGACGTCATAACATAATAGCATACATTTGATTGTCAGATGTCATATCCTGTGGAGTAGACCTGTGAATGTGACACCGTCTTTGCTGCCAACTAAGTGTGTTTCAGCTAGATTCATAAAGTGACACAATTTTCCGGCCTTTACATACCAGTGATGTGTGCCTTTGTGCAGATGTCCTGCTCTAACAGGAGCTAGGTGTCTTAGCATGACACCCATGGCAATGCAAGTGTACCTTGTCCAGTAGGATGCCGACATGTGTGCAATCACTGACACCTGCTTTGTAGCTGTGGCAAGCACACTAACCTTGCCAGGTTACATCACTCATCCCATCATACGTTTAGACTCCAAATGGGGTGCTACAAAGCCACAGGAGGTGGAGTGTTGAACATTATCGTACACATACACACCTCCAGGCTGGCTAAACAGTATGACACATGAGAGACATCCCGAGTGCAGTTAGTTGCCAAAACACCTACTCAAATCATAGCTAGCTACAGGCCTCCAACCATGACTATGGACACCCACCACACCTATTGGGACTTGCTGGAATCTGTCAGGATTCAGTCTACCCTGCTCCTGGGTGACTTCAACTACCCAACCATAGTGTGCATGACCTATGCCAACTTGAACATGGACGCACATAAATTCCTTAGCTTTGTCAATGGCAATGCAGTGGATCAGCCAGTCAACAGTCTTGCAGCAGGTGAAAATATCCTGTACCTGGTCCTGACCAACATGAGTAGCTACTGTAGCAATCCTCAGTGTCATCCTCCTTGGTAAGATCTGACTACATAGCCATCACTGTTCAGGTCACCATCCCCCCTGCCCCCCCTATCTGGGTCAATCAAAATTTACTTTACACAGATGACTATAAATCTCCTCAGAGCAGGTAGAATTAGCTTTACAGCCAACATCCCATCCGTTGGAAGTAGCAGTAGTGTCCAGTCCCACACCTACGTAGTTATATGGACTCAGCAATACCTGACAGGCCAACATCATCTCTCTCAAGGCAGGGTAAACATCCATGGTGGACAGCATACACAAATGCCATAATAGGTGGATATAATTACTGGACAGGGCCAAGAAGGAACAGGTGCCTTACTGGAAGCAATGTCACCGTGGTCTGCACAAGCAAATAAGGTCACAGGTGAATTACCCTAAGGCTATCTTTGAGTGCAAATTGGACACATCCACCAAGGCCACCAACTAGGCCTTCAACACATGTGTCTGCAATCCCAGAGGCAACACACAAATCTGCTCTGTAGTGGTGGTCAACAACACCACATACACATACAGCATATATATAGGCAACCGGCTGCAGACAGGTGAAGTATACACATCACCCCCCCTGTCCCCACATTGGTACACATGTACATGCACAGCACCTGCCCCCCTCCCCTCATCATCAGGAATCAGGTCTGCAATGCCCTCATAAAGGCAACACACAGAAGTCTCCATAGGCCTGATACCATCCCTGGCTACATCCTACATGAACACAGGCATGGTCTCTCAGATCCATTATGCACTGTAGTCAGCCAAAGCCTGAGCACCGCTGTCATCCCCTCTGCACAGAGGACAGCCACTGTCATCCCTATATACAAAGGCGGAAAAATCCATTGACCAAGCCAATCATATGTACATCAGCCTAACTAGCCTGCTCTGCAAGAGCATGGGAGGCAATATCAAGGACATTATGAACAGGGACATTGGCAACATCAAAATGGCTGAGCCCACACAGCATGGTATTGTCAAAGGGAGATCAGGCCTGTTAAACCTGGTCAACCTTTCTGAAGTGGTCAACAAACACAAGGATGAGGGGAAGGTAGTGACCAATGCCTACCTTCACCTAGCCCAATTCTCTGACAATAATCCCCAGGTGGCCAGGATGCATATACCCACACAGCTACACATCAGCCTGAATGTTACCAGATGTGCAGCTAACGGGCCCAATGATAGTACCCACTCGGTCAAAGTAGCGGAACCCACCTCTAGTAGTAGAGTCCTCCAAACCAGTGTACCCCAAGGATCGGTCTGGGGGCCTCTACTGTTTGAGATATACATATCTGAGGTACAGAACAAAAGCAGTGGTCTGTGACTCACCAGGTGTACAGATGCTTGCAAGCTGGCCACTGTCTTACATTCCCCTACTGATGTCAGCATCCCCCAAGAGGCCCTCACCCAATTAATGACTGGTGCAAGAAGCATTTCCACAAACTGAATGCCAGGAGAGGCATCATTCTCCCTGCCGTGGCAGATGTCATCCACACTAATTATGACAGTAATACTGTACTGAGCATGCAATCAGGTGTGAGGCAACTTGTGCACCAAGGTTGGTAACAACCTGGCAGTTTCCTGCCATGTGGGCACCATTTTATATAAGGCTGTCTACATGGCCCACCTCACAAATACGGGTATGTCATTCAGGAACCAGAAGTCCACAATATCCCTTTACTCCACCCTTATCAGATGCACTACCAAGTACAATGGCTCCTTTGGCATGTACCTTACCAAGCAAATGCAAGAGTTGCAAAGACCACAGAGGTTCCTGACCAGGCAACTCCAGGGTCTGTAACACTTATCCAATACAGGTAGGCTAAAAGCCCTGTCCCTGTACTTAGTGTCATACAGACTGATCATAGGTGACCTGTGTCTAGCATACAAGGCCATTTCCAAACCAACATTGATGGCATGTCTGCATATCTCTAAGACAAACCCCACTCATGCATCATGCACACAGGGCTCTCACGTGGTCTGTGACATGTATAGTACTTGTTGTGGGATAGTGTAGTTTCCCACGCAATACACTGTCTGTAAAATACACTTCCTCCCCATGTCTAGCAGAGCATGTGTATAGCCCTCTTGAAGAATATGCTGGACAACTGCATGGGAAAATTATGGGACACCCCTGGGATCCCACAAATGTACCAGCTGGACAGGGGAAACAGGTGCTGGCTTGGAAGGGATATGGGCGAATGTCTGGGCCAGGCTTATGAGGGCATCAGGCCCATTAGCCTGGCATCATCTTATGAGGCTATGCACCTGATACATTACATGTTTCCTGCATGTATTACAGACTGTCCTGCCATGTTGTCTAGAATGAATCCCTGTGAGTCTGAACTGTGTGGGTACTGCAGTAATGGTGTATAGTCTTGCCCCTTCATCGGTTATCATCACATATCATTACACCTTGTCAGTGTGTGTGGTCTGTATAGCAGTAAGTCAGCTCTTACATTACGTGCATATGCACCTTGTAACACTGTAATGCACACTCCAATAGCCATAGTCTTGGCCAGAATTACCAGTCTGCTACTAGGCCCATCACACAGTAGTATTTGTCACTCTTTGTTGTGGGCCTTACAGTAGTAGTGAAAGAGATGGATTGTGGTAGGCAGAACTAGTGTAAGGACTGCCCTGAAGAGGCCATAGGTGTCAGAGCTATGCCATACTGTACCAGGAGTGTGTGTGTGTGTGTGTGTGTGTGTGTGTGTGTGTGTGTGTGTGTGTGTGTGTATCACCAAACATAGTACTGCAGGGTATCAATTCATATATGTTGTCTTTTCCTTGCAGCTAAACACAGGGGTTGGTGTTCCTCCCCCTCAGAACTCGATGTCAGTGTTTTAGCGAACTCCAATAATGATGGTGATTATAGTGAGGCACAGGTGGGGTTGTTGGTGCCTGAATCCGTGCCATTGTTTGGTATCCCACATTCAACCACCATGTCCCCACACAGTCAGTATCCCCACACATACATAGTCCCCAGAAGCCATGGATGATGGACAGGTTAAGGGTGGTGGCATGGAATAGGCTAGTGTGTTAGGTATGGCGAGTGTGAGTGTAGACACCAGCCATAGGCAGGGAGCAGGTGAGGTCACACACAGGCAGATGGACAGGGTTGCTTGATAGAGGACTGCTGCCCATCAAGCCACTGTTGCAAGTGCCACAGCATATGTCACCAGATGCATGTTACGGTCTGTAATGGAGGCACATGCGTGTACTGACTGAACATGGGACAGATACTCAGGATCATGAATGCAGCACACCCTGTCATGCGTGATGACCTCCACAGCATTTATGATGCATACATCACCTTTCCGATGTCGTGGATAGACAGTGGGGTGAGACATTGTCACTGCTCGACCATGCAATGTCTGTGGTGGGAGTAGGGCATCAGCTAGGTGGACGTAGGTCAGCAACATGATCAGCTGTGAGCCCATGTGGCCATGCACATTTACAGTCCCGTAGTGGCAGTGCCAACAGCACTACCAAAGGGAGGGTGCTGTCCAGACAAGACCGGAGCAGGCCATAGGCACGTTGTCCTGGCCAGTCCCATCAGGGATGTGGATCCAACAGATAGCAGTCACCATCAGGGAGTAGTACTGCATCTGTCCTTGGGTCTGGCAGTGCCAAATGATACTCCTGGCAGAACCAGTTGCCACATCCCTGCTGTGAACCATACATCCTGCCATGTACGAGCAATGGCTGTCCAACATAGCACTGTGTCTGGCATCCACATCACTTGATGGTGTGCAGACAAACACTCACACATCCCTATCACAGGCCAGTCACCACCAGACATGCACAGCTACTCTGCACAGCCCAGTTGAACATCACCCCTCCAGACACACACACACACACACACACACACACACACACACACACACACACACACACACATACATACACACACAGACACACACACACACACACACACACACACACACACACACACACACACACACACTCACACACACACACAGTATCACAATTGCCAGCATTGAGTTTAGAACCCCAGCCTATCTAGTTATATGTACTACAGTTTTACGCAGTTATCACATGCACCATGGAGCTTATAGGATTTCACAGTGTCACAAGGTATGTCTAAGATGATTCCATCAAGAGCCCTTGTAAAGCCCTTGTAAAGTATGGAAATGGGAAATGTACTGGGTGGGAAGAGAATCAAAATACATTACTCTACAAACATACAGACTTACAAGCACCTTCACATACACACACATTTGGCACAACTGAGTGTAGAACCCCTGCCTATCTAGTTATCTGTATCATACTGCTACTTAGTTATTACAAAAACCATGAAGCTTATAGGGCTGAGTGCTGTCCAAAGGTACATCTAAGGGCAATGACATCAGCAGGACTGCTAAAGTAGGGCACTGGAAAGTGTGGGTGGGAGAGCCCTCAAAATACTTCAGCCTACAAACATACATACTTACAAACTCTTGTACATACAGTTATACACACACACACACACACACACACACACACACACACACACACACACACACACACACACACACACACACAGATTTGCCACACCTCAGGATAGAACCCCTGCCTATCTAGATACCCAGCAGTAAGTGTTGTGGGTGGGAAAGTCCTCAAAATACTTCAGCCTACAAACATACACACTTACACACACACACACACACACACACACACACACACACACACACACACACACACACACACACACACACACACACACACTTGCCAGAACTGGGAATAGAACGCTTGCCTATCTATTTATCTGTACTATACTCTTACATAGTTATTACACATGCCACAGAGCTTATAGGGTTGGGGCTGTGCAAAGGTACTTCTTTTTTTTATTTTTTAAATATTTTTATTCATTTCCAAAAACAAGAAAACATGAATGCAGGTTATTTATGACAATGAAGTATTTACAAATTATTTAAAAAGGTAGGCTAAAACCTCTAAACAGATATCAAACATTAAAACCAAAATAAAGTATTTACAAGGGTGTCTATTGTTGACATATAATTGACTTTCTATACAATTGTTTCCTGATTATAATCTGCTGCAGTCATTATTCTCCAGTATTTCAGTTACTTTTTGCCATGCTACGTATAATGATGTAGTTCTTTCAGTTCTTCCTTTAATAGTATTCATTTCCAATTGCGATACTGCTGACACCATATTCATGAATTGCTTAAAAGTTGGAGAAGCTTTGGATTTCCAGTTTGATGTAATGTTCTTCCTTGCAATAGCTAGGAGAGTCCATAAGATTACATATTTTGTTCTTGGCACACAGTCGGTACAGGTGCATTAAACAAAATAATAGATTTGGAAATCTGGAATTTATCATTGAATACCATTTGCAGAAAATAATTTATTTTACCCCAATATGGTTTAATCAAATGGCATTCGTAGAACATATGTTGCCAGTCTGCTTTTATTGATAAATCACATCTCTAGCAGCCAATATTTTTCTTAAACATAAGTTCCATTTTATGAGGGGTTACATAAGATCTGTGTATGAATTGCCATGTAAAAAGTCTCCAATGTAATGAAAGTGATGTCTGCTTTGGAGAGAGAAGAATTAGTTTTTTATCTCTGTCATTTGGCACATGTCCATTAACTGATCTATAATAATTCCATATTTTGTCATTATTATGCATTTTTATGTTTTTGTTTGTTTTATAAATAGATGATAAGTATTCCTTTCCAGTAATGGGTTGATTCGTTAGTAATATTATATGTTATATAAGGTTAGGAACAGTTTGTCTTATTGATGGTTGCATTGTTTCTTGTTTGCTTAATATATATTGTCTTAATTCTTGTACACATAACCACGAACTATCTTCCATATTTAATTTCTGTTTAATCTGGTCTATTGTCAGAGGTTTTCCAGAGTTTAGCAATTGATGCCAATATATTAATCCCTTTTCTTTAAGCATGTTGACTACTTCCATATTAAATGTTATTATATTACCTTGTGTGTATGCTACTGGATATAAAAGAAATGACCATGCTTTAATATCAGGATTGCTATTAATAAGATTTTGGAAAATTTTTAATGTATAAGTAATGTATTTGGAACTTATATTTTTATTCTTATGCATCATCATATATTCCTTCATCAGCCATAGAAAATTGTTTGGTATGAAATCTGTATACTTATTTGCTACTACAAATCCTGATTTTAACCAGATTCTCTCATGAACTAGCTTCCATTTTGATGTATATTTTGTATTTAGCCATAATGAAATTGTTTTAATAATGGATGAATGCAAATATATTTCTATGTCTGGTAAACCTATGCCACCTATATCCCAATCATCTAGATGATACTTCATAGCTATCCTTGGGTTTTTTGGATACCACAGGAATCTTACCATTAAATCATTTAATTGTTTTAGGTGTGATTTAGCTGGTGGCAAAGAACAAGCTTGTATGACATAAAGAATTTTTGGAAATATGATCATTTTAATTATATAAAGCCTTTCTTCCATTGAAAAGAAGAATTTATTCCATCTTTGTATTAGATTTTTAATATTATTTAAGGTCTCTTTATAATTTGTTTCAATTGTAGTATCTAGGTTGTTAGTTATTATAATTCCCAAGTATTTAATTATATTATCGGTAGAGATATATTTATGGTATTTTTTATTTAGATCTTTTTTATTAGTATTTCTAAGCAATACATTTGTTTTGTTCTCATTAAATTTAAGACTTAAAAAGTTTTGAAAGCTTTGAATTGAGTCCCATAATGCTTTTAAACAGCTATTATTATTTTTTAAGGTAACTTCTGAGGGGAATGACAGCAGAACTGCTAAAGTGGGGCACTGGGAAGTGTACTGTGTGGGAATGGCCTAAAACTGTTTCACCTACAAAAAACAAACACACACTCACAGACTTACATTTGCCAGGACTGAGATTAGAACCTCTACTTATCTAGTTATTTGTAGTATAGTGTTACACAGTTATCGCACATGCTACAGAGCTTACAGGGCTGACAAGTGGCCAGAGGTGCTTCTAAGGTGAATTACATCGGCATGACTGCTAAAGCTGGGCACTGGGAAGTGTACTGTATGGGAATGGCCTAAAACTATTTTGCCTACAAACGAACACCCACTCACACTCTCACACACACACTCACGCACTGACATTTGACAGGACTGAGATTAGAACTCCTACCTATCTAGCTATTTGTAGTATAGTGTTACACAGTTATCGCATGTGCTACAGAGCTTAGAAGGCTGCTGAATGTATAATGGTACTTCTAAGGTGAATGACAGCAGTAGATCTTGTGAAGTAGGGCAATGGGAAGTGTACTGAGTGGGAACAGCCTCCTAATACTTAGACCTACAGACACGTGCATGCACACACACACACACACACACACACACACACACACACACACACACACACACACACACACACACACACACACATACAAGTAGGTGATGTGATATTATAACCCCCACCTCAGTACTGTTACACAATGGAGCTCACCTTCATGCTGGCATGTGCGACTGGTTACGACCGGTATGCCACTGTCCGCAGCAGGATATCACTTTATGCCATTCAGGGTATCCATGTGTGTGACTCACTCTGAGTATGTCCCCCTGTGTCTCTTTCTCTATCACTGTCTGTATCTATCTTCCGTACATCTGTGTGTGTATCTGCTTGACATATAATCTGTTGCCCATATATATGTCTGTGTATCACATACAACAGATCTAGATATATCACATATGTGCCACCTACAGCTAGCTGAGGGTAATCCTGTCTGATGGGTGTGTGTAGGGACAGTTAAGGTGTACATAGCTGTATGTATGCAAAGACATATATACACAATACAGTTATATAGTCTGATGTGGGCTCCAAAATGGCTTGTGATTCTCTAAGTGTAGGAGCATGCCCAGTGTGACCTTCTATAGTGAGAGTGGGACTCCATTCCAGAGATAGGTATACACCGGTCTGGGGTTTTGTGTGCTACAGCCATACTTCTCAAAAGTAAACAGGACTTTCCTAGGGTTACTGGGTTTGTTTTAGCAGACATTTTCAGACATATCTGACATATGACACTGCAGTGTATTGTGTCATTACCTAGTGACAGACATCCTCAGATCATCACAGTGCTTTACCAGAGGAATACAAGATGTATGATGCACAGACCAATATTATCAGCCTGACTAGATACATTCTTGTCCAAAAAGGCCAGTTGAGAGGTGTGGCTACAGCCGGTTGACTGATGAAGCTCTGTAAACAGGTTTGGCAACTTGGTGATATACTGGCTGGGGATCTCCTGCTTGTGTGGTATTCTTCTTACCTGAAAAGTTATATGCCGGTGTGGCCATACCTCTGAAATGTACATTTTGTTGCAGATTGTCCTGGTGTAGCTGACATGCAGATTAGTTGGCACTACAGGGCTGCCTATGTCAGATGCACTCAGTACACTGCCTATACATGATAAGTTACAGGTAGTGTGATGTGTGTGTCATCCATTTTTTTGCATGTGCGAGTCGAAGAGAGGTGTCAGTTCCTGGGTCCCTACAATGTCAGTGTATGTGCTATGCATTGCCTCTTTGCAAAGGCCAGGGCATGCTGGGCACACCTCCATCTGCCTACAGGGGCTGTCTAAGGAGGTTCCTCCTCTGAGTCTCTCTGTGCCTGTGGGGACCTTGGCAATGGGGGGGGGCTGTGTGGCCCTTCCCCATGCTGTTCCTGCTGCAGCTGTTTCCACAGGATCATCTTGTGTAACAGCGTATACTATGAACATGTGTGCACAAGTGGCTGGAGGGTACTGCAAGGCTCCACCAGATATGTCAAGGCAGTGGAACTGTTACTTGAGCATCCCAAACACATTCTTTATAATGATCCTGGTGTGTGTGTGTGCCTCATTATGGTGTTCCTGACTGGGTGTTTGTGCATTGCTAATGGGTTTCATCATCCACAGCTCCAGTGCATAGCCAGCATCTCCCACCAGATGGACATATGGGATGTGTCCACTGGCGAATGCCTGGTACAGCTGTGATGAATGCCAGATGTGGGAGTTATGATAGCTTCCAGGGCTGCAAGCACACACATTCATGATAATGCCCTGGGCATTGCACATGACCTGGCAGTTGATGGAAGGGAAGCCCTTGCGGTTTACATAAACATTACTCTGTTCACCGGGTGGTGCTTTGATGTGGATGTGCATGCAGTCTATCACACCCAGTACCTCCGGGTAGTCTGCTACATGGTGGAAAAGATGCATATTGTTGGTCCTCTCCTCACAGGTGTTGGGGAAGTAAATGTGCTCAGCAGCATGTGGCAGCATGGCATCCAGGATCTGGTGGAGTACCCTGGATGCTGATGCCTGTGTCACCAGAAGGTCTTTGGAAAGTACCTGTAGCTAGTATTTTTAAGGCTACACCTACCTTGGTATTCACTGGAATGGGTTCCCCTCTGCTGGCTCTGTGTCTGCGTTGAGGCCGGCACAACTCAATGATTTGCTGAAGTATGTCTCTGTCCACCCTGTATGCTCTATCTCCAGATCATGTAGACCCTAGGATACCCTGGGTCTGAACAGTCTTCTCCTCCTCCTCAGTCTAGGGCGATTGTCAGCATTATCCTCCTCAACGCCCTCAGCCTCTAGCACATACTGATATTTCAAAGCAATGGCAGCCTCTAACATTTTTTCGGTTAAAATTTCCCCCGCATGTGTACACCAATGGTGCAAGGTTTGTGGGAAAACCAGACTGAAAGGTGTTTGCACAGTTTGTACTGTTGTGCTGCAGATGCTGCCTGTATGATTGGCTGGCTATAATACATTCCACCTGCTTGCTATTTTATTTGTACTTGATTGCTTTTATGCTGCTATTTCCCTTTTTTTTTCCCCCTTCCCATTTCCGCTCCTTTTACGCCTCGAGGTGTGACATGCAAACCTGTTGCCCAAATGTAAACAGTCCTGCAATTTCTGTTTTTTTTTTTTGTTGTGTTTTGTTTTAGACCTGGTGTACACCACGCAAACCCGTTTAGCTAATGTAAACACTCTGCAGTAGAAATGGCCCTTCCCTGAACATGCACACACTCTTCATTTCATGGAATAAGTCAGTACAGCCCTGGACACACCCCCTTGCTTAGCTAAGCTCAACTCGGAGCTGTGGAGCTCCAATGAGTTTACACCAAGCATGACACACTCCCTTTTCATGTCAGCTGCTCCTCCTGCTTTGGTTCCTATTAAATGATCAGAGAAGCATTCTTTTGAATGCATCTTGATCAAACTTGAAAGCACAAAAAGGCAAAATAGCGAAACGGAATATAAGCAAATTCTTTCCCTGGGAAAGAAATCGCTTTGCCGCTTCCGGTACTTTCCTGTTTTTGTAACTGTAGCGAGATCTCAGAATTGGTATATTTAAGTAGGAGGGGTGTGGGGGGCACAGCCCCCCCACATCGGGGGGTGTTGGGGCCAAAGTCCCCCACTTTATGTAATGTTTTAAAAATGTTTTTGTTTTGTTTTGTGGAACAATGATTTTTTTCCCTTGGAAAAAAATCGCTGTTCTAAGCATTCGAGATTGTAAGTTTTTGCTTACATGGGTTTGATAAATCATCATTCGCTTTTTTAAGCATTTACACCACTGCCTTATAGCTCCTACATGGTTAGGTACAGCCAAAGAATGGTCTCCCATTTAGTGATTCAGTAAAATTTGCTCATTTGCATACCCCACTGCCTTAGTCCCTGGTTATACCACTACACTACAGCCTTCATCCTTAGCAACTAGTGTTACCTGCTATTGTTTTGATTCTGCATGCCATAGACTATAATGGCAAAATGCAGATTTCACTTAAAATTGCATTTTCACATTTTTATTTATTTCTGGCATGATCCCATTTGCACACCACTACCCTATGCTTAAACTGCCGAAATCAGCAAAAAAAAAAACTTTTATAATTTTGCAACACTTTTCCATACCAATGGCCATATATTTGGCCATTGGCATGCCTAAGGATTATAATACATGCTTTACTTTGAGCTGTCATGCCTCCATTTTGATTTTTGCAGAAATGTATTTGGCTAGTAGCCAAGTACATTTCTGCAGCAGACACTATTCTAGCATGGATGCCTGCTTGCTTACTGAATCACTAATTCATCTCATTTGCATGGTTTTCACCAGCAAATGAGGTAATTAGCATTATTCAGTGGTGTCCATGCAAGAATAGTGCTGGCAGGCTTATGCACGCTCCCAGCCTTGTTTACTGGATCGCTCGGCGGCCATATTCCATGCAGGAGCTGCTACACTATTCCTGCATGGAGAAAACAGCTTATTGAATCCTAGGGACTAAATTGAATCCTGGGATTCACTGAAAATGTATACTGTACACACTTTCACCAGCCTTATCAGCACAATATTAACTACTAAGTATAATAACAAATTACTAACAATATAATGTAATGAAATACATTCCACGTTTTATCCTTCTATTGAATTTTTGTTATGCGGCCTGCTGGTCTCAGTTGTTTACTGATACTTATTATGCAACAAACACCACCAAAGTTATCATAATGTTCTTTTGCATCTCTTTTATAGTAGCTGACTTCAGTAACCATTTGAAATGTCGAGACCTGCAATACCAAGTCCTAGAATCCATTTCTCGGAATATTCCCTTTTCTCCAAGGTATGGAGATCTTGCAGTTGATATACATATATATATATATATATATATATATATATATATATATATATATATATATATATATATATATATACGTTCAGGGGTACAGAGGGGCTTTTCTGTCCCTGCAAAAAGATGATTAAAAAAGAAAATTGATTTTTGAGATTCACTGTTCTTTGGGTTTTTGGTCTTTTTTTTCAGCTTGTTGGCACTCGGAATTCTGAGTGCCAACATTTCAATAGAGAGCTGAAACTTCACTTCATCATCTTAAAACCCTTGCTTAATGCTGATGTACAAAACACCTAGCACTGCCATTCCCAATTTACCAAAATAATTACAGCTATTTTAACTTGTTAAGGTCCAAAAAGGATTTTTTTTTAATTTCAGCCAAGGAGCAAGGGTGATGAGAAATAGTATCAAAAAAAGAATGTGTGCATACATAAAATATACAACAAACATCATCATTAAATAATCTGGGTTGGTAAGAGTATAGCAACATTTATCAGAAGTTACTCCCAGTAGTAATAACTTTTACAATAACACCATGAAAAGGTAACCAGTAAAAAGAATAAAATATTGAATAACTATTTACATTCTGTTAATTATATAAGGTGCTAGAAGTCATGTAATGTCCCAACTGCCCCATGAGCACTGCAGGACAACATCATAAGTAAAATACTTTAATTACTATTTAATTCTCTTTCCACGAGTGAGAATCTCCTGGATATAAGCCCACAAAATGAGCATTCTAATCTCTGAAACATGAATTATGTTGTCAAACATAATATCATTGGATTAATAATGACTCTGCCCTAAAAGGTTGCCATACTTCATTGAAAAGACACATATGTCTGTCTTTTCAGCTAGTTAGGATCTTTCTATTTAGAGGTAATAAGACATTGTTCTGTTCGATTCTCAGCTAGAGCGTCTTCTGTGTGGAGACATGCGTGAATGGGCGTACCTTCGTTGAAGGTTGTGCGTCAGAGCCAGCAACTTGGTATGTAAAAATCTACTGCCAATCATTAGCGGACCAGTTCTGCTGTGGCGACCCCTAACCAGGAAAAGCCGAAAGACACAACAACAACATAAAGCCTGGTAACTATTGACTCCACATGTGTTAGCTTTACCTGAGCTGGACATTCCATTAAAATCCACAGAAATATTCTTAACCCTAAAGAGTTTGTTTGAAGTTGGATCACAAATTCTGATCACCCAAGGACATGCAAAACTTGATTTTACCTATTCTTCCTACATGCAAACAACCTGACTCCCATCTTTGTACAATCAATGGAGCCCCTTTGACTCACTCACTGTAAGACTATAATCTAATAATCATATTAAGTTACCTTTTCAATAAACCAATCTCCCCAGATGACAATCAGCTACCACCCAGTCGACTCTTCATTCACCAGGTTTACTGGACCTGCCTTAGACATCCTCAGGCTCAAGCCAACTCATATCTGAGGCCAATGAGGAGATCAAGGATGCTGGTGCAGTGTCCTACTGCTGCCAAGGGGTGTGCCCTAACCCTACCTCAAAGCAGCCTTGCCAACTCTGCGATTGCTGCTCTCATGAGGTGCATACACGCTTCAGCACATGCTCTACCTCCTGACTAAGTGGTCCACCACTTACATAACGCTGGGCATGCCAGGCAGGCATGCTGCTTACTGCAGTGAGCCTAGACTGCATCCCTACACTTCCAGGATGGGTAAGCTGGCATCAACCACTGACTCCCATAACACCCTCACACCCCCCACCATCGCCCATGTTCCTAATCAAACAAGCATAATCTGGGGCAAAGTAAGGGCTTTATCCCTCTGTGTTATGGGGCCACATTTTTAGTAAACTGATTCTTGAACATAGTTGTAGGCAGGAATTTTTAATTTGTACTCAGGTGAGCTATACCACACCCATCATTGCTGGGGAATTGTATATCACTTATAGCTGGTAGAAAGAACACCTTCACACTCCTCTAGTGAAAGTGGCTATGCAAAATGCCAAAAGTCAAAACAATAGAATAAGTAACCTAGAAGCTTTCCACTGCTTAGAGGATGTTGACATCTATGCAACTAACGAAACATGATTTATTTAAAGATCTAAACTACATACAACAAATCCCACAGTACAACATCTTTGACTGTTGCATATCCAATGAGATATATGGTGGTTTCAATATTAATAAAATAATACATTCATCCAGAAACTAAAAAAAAATTCTGGACCAGAAATCACTCATGCAATTATTAATATCAGTGATACTGAATATAATATTATGAAAACCTACCGTAATCTATTTCTTCTACATAACATGAAAGGGTTTTCTGACTAGACTCCAAAATGTAAAAATTAGTTAATATATAATCCCTATAGGGCACTGTAACTCCTCAAACACTGAGTGGGAAACTAGTCAATGCAGGTTAAATATCCCAAAAAAATAATTGACTTTGTTCATCAAAAAAATCTGCAGCAGTCTGAAATCCAGTTATGAATGACAATATCTTGCACAACATTTTAATATTCCTTCTGCTATCCCCCTACTGTCATACCCTCTTTAATTAAAACAGATTATGATATTGTTATTTTTAACCTGAGTATAATCAAACTGAGCCATGAATAAATTATTCATATTAGACTTCATATGTGGAAACTATGACATAATAAATGACATACCCAAAAAATGACTGGGGCAGTATCCTTGGTGACCCAAATATATCTGTTCCGGATATTAACAATAAGTACAATGATAGTATTAATTTCTGTATCCATACATGCATACTGGTTAGACATAAATTAAAAGGTAAATTAAAAAAAAATGTTGGTGAAATCATAACATTAATATGACATACAACCAAGGAAGATGGTGGTGCAGAGGTTAATGTTGTCAGTCACAGCAAGAGGTTTTTCCAGTTCGATGCTCAGCTGGGGTGTCTTCTTTGTGGAGTTTGCATGTCCTCCCTACATTCATGTGGGTTTCCTCTGGGTGGTCTGCTTTCCTCCCACATTTCAAAGACATGCATCTGGAGCATTTCTCCCCCAGTTCCTGCAGAAAATAGGCTGTGTTCCTTCTCGGACTTTCCCGGTCAACAAATTTTAAACAAATAAGATATACTACTTAAGTTTTAAAATGTACCGTAGTCATACAAATAAGTCTAGATTAAATAAAGTACATAAACTACTAACTTACTTGCTTTTATTAGCAGATCCTTTAGATATTACCTGTGAATTCAGTTTCATTTCCAAAGGTTTTTATTCCATCAGAAAATTAAAAAAGAAAAAGTAAAAAGGTCACACAGAAAAGCAATCAGTTAAAAACCAAAAAGAAAAATCTAGCAAAGCTAGACTTTCCACTGTGTGATACCTTAAACCTCTTGCATTAGAGATGACATGGGATATATGCAAATTACCCTTTAAGGACATCGGGTGTTTCAGCTAAATAACAATTCTGAATGTTCATGACTTTTTCATTTCAGTCTATTTATGGACAATTTCAGGCCAAAAAAGCCAAACCCCACTAGCTTTGGACATGCAAATTTCTGCCTTCTTATAGCATCATCAGCACAGCATAAGTGGAATACTTGGCTAACACTTGGAAATGCAGGGTTGTCGTACCCAACTGATAAACATAAAAATTAGGGTGACTGCAAAATATCCCAACTAACAAACTAAAACAATAAGTAAAAAGGTCACACAGAAAAGCAATCAGTTAAAAACCAAAAAGAAAAATCTAGCAAAGCTAGACTTTCTACTGTGTGATACCTTAAACCTCTTGTATTAGAGGCGACAGGATATATGCAAATTATCTTTTAAGGACATCAGGTGTTTCAGCTAAATGGCAATTCTGAATGTCCATGACTTTTTCTTTTAAGTCTATTTATGGCCAATTTAGGCCAAAAAAGCCAAACCCCTATTTTTTATGGATATCAGTTGGGTACGACAACCCTGTGTTTCCAAATGTTAGCCAAATATTCCACTTACGCTTTGCTGATGATTCCATAAGAAGGCAGAAACATGCATGTCCACAGCTAGTGGAGTTTGGCTTTTTTGGTCTGAAATTGTCCATAAATAGACTTAAAAGAAAAAGTCATGGACAATTAGAATTGCCATTTAGCTGAAACACCTGATGTCCTTACAGGGTAATTTGCATGTATCCCATGTTGCCTCTAATACAAGAGGTTTAAGGTATCACACAGTGGAAAGCCTAGCTTTATCAGAAAATTAAAAAGGGAAAGTGATAAACGCAACATGACTTGGCCTAAAAGAGGTGGAAAGGACATGGTAGATGCATAGTGCAAGCAGACTAACAAAAAGGCAACAAAGATGGAAAGGATGGCAAAGACAAAAGTTAAAAGAAAGTTATAAATAATAAAGAAGAGAAGTGAGGGTTTTTAGATATATAGCAAAAAGAGGGATGGAAAGGCTAGAACTGGCCAGGCTGAACAAAAGTAAGAGAGGAGATCAATGAAAGAAAAGTCGAGGCACTGAATAAGCATTGTGCTTCAGCCTTCACAAGGAAAGAAAAAGGAGAGTGCGGTGCAGGAAGGGAGACAGGACAGAAGGTTCTAGTGAGAGGAACAGTGTCAGGAACTACGAAAGGGACTAGTGGCATATGGTAGAGGCTTATCCTGAGTTCGGTACTCTTCAGTGCGCCTTGTCTCAGGCACATCTAAAAGAACATAGAAAAGGATCAGCTTCTTTGCTGATGGCACAAAGACAGGTATAGTTGTGCGGGTAGGAAGGAAGGATTTTGGAAAGGTTGAACACGTGGACATTAATGTAGCTGCTAAGGTTCAGTAGAAACAAAGGCAAAGTACTGACTTAAGCCACAACAGCCCTGATGTGAGGTATCGGCTGGGAAAAGCATAACTGATAGCAACAGAAAAGGAAAATGATCTGTGGGTGCTGACCACACCGACACTGGATGACTGGAAATAAAGTGAAGGGGTAGTGGCCACGGCAAATAGGCTAGAGGTAGATTTCAGAAGCAAAGTAAATGCTTCTGCTCCGCATGGCCTTAGTCAGACTATACGTGCATTTCTGGAAGCCATATAAGGAAAGAATATCACAATGCTTAAGGAACCCAGAAGAAAGTCACCAGAAAAATCTGAAATATCAGCAGAAGAAATATAACCAGAAGTTACGTAAGCTAGAGCTCTTCTCACTTGAGACCAGTAATTCTGAACAGTAAGAATGGAGGGAAGGAGGGGTCACAGGAAACATATTCTAGGGACTACTTGCTCCCTGAATCTCTGAAAGAATGGATTACTGGAACTGGGGGAAGTGGGTATTTACAGAGTATTTCAAGCCATGCATCTCAACTTCCTAGCACAAGAAACCTGAATAAAGCTAAGATTAGTGTGTAAGGTCTGTTATGTAGCTTGTTCGTATTTAAAGATGCTGCCATCCATCCTAATGTGTTTGCATATATTAAAGCATCTGAACGAACCCCCAAGCCTTCCAATAGAGATTAATGAGCAACGGAACTATTAAGTTATCAGTAAAGGAAAAAGTGAACAACGTGTAGAAGGATACAGCAAAATTATCTGCAAACTTCAGAATAAGCAAATACATATGTGAGGGTGGTATACAAACAAGTGGAGACACTCATTACAGAAGTGCAGCTATCATAACTGCTGCCACAAATAAAATCAAAACTAAATTCTCATGTACCAAACAATATACTAGCTGGCTTCCTAAAGAATCATGGAAAACCTAGCTAAGTGCCTAGATATTGTCCTGATGAGAATATAAGTATTAAAATATATCTCTGACCTGTGGTAACAGGCTGGGGTGGTATTTTATCATAAAGCAGGAATTTACATCACATCCAAATAATTTTAGATCACCACCCTGCATTCTATATAGAATGATGGACAAAGTCACAGTAATGCTTATGTGAAATGATACAAGGAACTCTGCCCCATGGCACAGATGCGTAAACCCCTGACTCCTCCTCAGATAACCCATGTTTAGCCCCATGGCAAAGATGAGTAAAGACTCCAACAAAATACCACACCAGTACAATAAGGTGCACGGCCCAATAAATCCAAGTACGAAGACAAAAAAAGGGTCAGCACACATTAGTCAGTGAACCAAGAATTTATTATACCAACCAAAAATAGCGGCTTCATGACTACACCAACAGTGTGGAACAAACAAGCTGTAACACTCCAACAAAATACCACTCCAGTAAAACAAGGCACATGGCCCAAGAAATCCAAGTACAAAGACGCTTTACAATATATCTCTGACCTGTGTTAACAGGCTGGAGTGCTATTGCATCACAAAGTAGGAATTTATATCACATCCAAACAATTTTAGATCACCACCCTGCATTCTATATAGAATGATGGACAGAGTCACAGTAATGATTATGTGAAATAATACAAGGGACCCTATGCCATGGCACAGATGAGTAAATCACTGACTTTTCCTCAGATAACCCATCTTCAGCCCGATGGCACAGATGAGTAAACTGAACACTCCAACAAATTACCACGCCAACATGATAAGGTGCATGGTCCAAGAATCCAAGTACAAAGACAAAAAAAAAAGGTCTGCACACATTAGTCAGTGAGCCAAGAATGTATTACACCAACAAAAAACAAGACCTCCATGAGTAAGAAAGTTACTGTTTGTCGTTTTTCCATTTAAGTTACCTGTAACACATTGCATTTAAGTTACCTGGCACTTGCTCACTAAAGCAATTATATAAGTCAGCACTAAAAAATTAAAAGCACTACACCCTCACAAACTTGAGTACCTTGTTCCCCATTAGCCCTTTTTTTTTCAATTATAAAGGAATTCCCAATACTATTCTAGCATGTCCAAAGGTCGGTTGTCAATCTCCTCTCCGGTCCAGCTGGTGAATCTGGGAATCTTGAGGCAATGTTACAACTGCCTCATGTACACAGACAACCCTCTCATCCTCCCAACAAATTCCAACACATGTGAGAGATGCAACCATATAGCCATACTGGAGGCTAAGCTGTCTCAACTCAGTACTGGCGAAACCATTCAGGAGGAGAAGGAAACCACACTCACTACAATTCCAGTCTCACATAGACCTACCACGACAGCAAACCAAACACATAAACACACAAAAACATACTTGGAGGATCTAAATAAAAATATGCCTACGCAGCAGAGACCTCCAAAGCAGACACCGAAGCAACCGCTACCCCAAAACAAAACACGTGCAACACATAGCTCACAAAGCCAGTGTGCCGAACAGTCACAGCCCTTAAGGCTAAACAACACACCTGATACACTTGTAATAGGTGACTCTATCATCAGGCACACTGACGTCCCGCTCACCAGGCTGAACAAGGAGAAGGTCACGGTGAGCTGCCTGTCAGGCGCTAGGATCCGCCACATAACACAAGCACTCAGGTCACTCCAAGGCAAGTACAAATATGACTCAGACATTGTCCATGCTGGTGTGAATGACCTGAGACGTACCTCCCTGGACTACATGAAAAGAGACATAGAGGAGCTCTCTGAGCATGTAGCCCAGGCCGGTATGACCCTGACCTTGAGTAGCATCTTACCCTCACCAAGAATGATGCCACAATATGAAGACAAGATGATCAATTTCAACAATTGGCTTAAGTATTGGTGTCATTCAAAGGGGATGCAATGCCTGTCAGCCTGGGATAACATGCTCGACAAGCCACGATGCTTCACTAGGGACGGCTTACACCTGTCACCCCTGGGCTTTCGGATATTGGCAAAGACTCTTGCTACCGCCATAGTGCCTTTTTTAGGCAAGGCTCAAAAGACAAACCCACCTCCATAGGTATCACAAGCGATAAGAAACTAAGAGTAATGCTACTCAACGCCAGAAGTCTAAACCTCAAGATGCACGCACTCAAAACTCTCCTTAGCATGGAGAACATCGATATCTGTGCAGTAACAGAAACCTGATTCAAGGCTCCCGAGAGCACCCCAGCACTACCAGGTTATACCTCATACCATGCTTTTCAGCCCCAAAACTTGGACCGAACCACAAAAGGAGGGGGGTATCAATATTCATCAAAGATACCCACACCTCCAGGTTGGTGGCACAGCACGAAGCATCAGAGACTATCCATGTGCAACTAACAGTGGGTAAAACTGCCTTCCAGTTTATAGCCTGCTACAGACCACCCTCCCAAACCCAGGAACCCCACTCGGCCTTCCTGAGAACACTGGAAAATATGAAGGTCTCTCCAAACACCATTATATTGGGCGACTTCAACTACCCAAACATAGACTGGGAGCATTACTCTAGCTCCAACACCCTAGCCCAAAGGTTCCTAGAATTTATAAACTCAAATGCTATGGAACAACTCGTTACCACTCCCACAAGAGGGGAAAACATACTGGACCTGATCATCACCAACATGGGGACACTATGCTCCAGACCAGAAGTGTATCCCTCATTGGTAAGATCAGACCATAAACTAATCTCACTGAATATTCACATCCCGACTCCACCCCCTGTCCTGAAAACCACAGTGAAAAACTTCTCTAATGCAAATTTCACACTCATCAAAACCGAGGTGGAATCCTTCAAAGCCCCCGGGCCTGTGGAAAATATGGCCCAGACCGCAGAATCCTTTATAAATGCATTCTATGAACACCTTCAGGAATGCATGGATCATGCAATCCCAAATAAAACCAAGTCCCAATCCTCCAAAGGCAGACGTCCTGTCTGGTGGACCCCAGCCATAAACAAACTATACAATAGAAGGAGGAAGCTGCTACATGATAGAGCAAAATCCCAAAAAGGGAAGGCATCTCTGATCAGTATTAGCAAAAAACTACGGGCACTCATAAAATCGTCTAAGGCCAGCTTCGAGAGAAAAATTGCACAGGACACTAAGGATAATCACAAGGCTTTCTTTAGTTATGTTAGGAACCTGGGTGGGAATTCCCAGATATGCTCAGAATTCGTCCAAAATGACAAAAAATACACCGAACCCACAGACATTGCCAACATCCTAGCTGACAGGTTCAGCGCAAACTTCTCCCCCCCCCTCCCCACCAAAAGGGCAAATATCTATCCCAGCAGAGTGCTGCCCCCCTGACATCTCAGATGCTCAGGTAAGAGCAGCCCTCTCCAAAGCAAAAAAACACAGCATCCGTGGGACCAGACGGTGTCCCGGGCTGTGTCCTACATGAACTCCAAGAAGAGCTAACCCCAAACATAAAACTACTGTTCAATCTCAGCCTTACTACAGGATATGTACCCAATGAGTGGAGTACAGCAACAGTGGTCCCTCTCCACAAAGGTGGTGCCTCAACAGATCCTGGAAACTATCGCTCCATAAGCCTGACTAGCTTGGTCTGCAAAGCTATGGAAAGGATCATCATGGACCTCATAAATAAAGATATTGGGGACCTACAGACACTGGATCCTACCCAAAAATGAAAAAACAAGGTCAACCACAGTGTAAGGGAGTAGACAATAAGGCAAAGACCACGAACTGGATACAGATGTAAAAGGAAACTGTTTAATCCAAACAAGCACACCGACTGAGCGCTTTCACCAGATACACTGGTTTCTTCAGAGTCATACAAAAAAGTTACACCCAGCAAGCTCCTTTAAATACTCATTGAAATCAATTAATCAATTAAAAATTTTGAATTTTTTGAAAAAACATTCATAATGAAAATATCCAAAGTTATACACTTGTTAAAATACTGTATGTTGGGATGTCATGTGAATAAAAATCCAAACACAATCATTTGACATAGACAACACATTACATACATAATGTTTGTTGAAAAAATTAAATATATAATCTTACAAAAACTAATAATATAAAGTCCCTTGTAAATAATTGAACAGACACAAATAAAATAACTCTACAATAAATATAAATGTAAATAAACATAACAATTAATCAAATTGTTTGCAGAACCTAAAAACAGACATAATATCACAATAAAAATGTATATGCCTAAATAAAATTGGCCCTATATTTCAGTAGAGGTTTCAAAGATATACTTTCATTAATCCCTGGAAATTTTGTGGCATTTAATCTAATCTGCCACTCCATTTCACGAAGGGCTACTAAATTGTTAACATCACCATAACAATTTGGTTTTATCCTGTCAACTATAAAGAACAAAAACTTTTTAAATTCACAACAATTCTTTG
Source organism: Protopterus annectens (assembly GCF_019279795.1). Classification (NCBI taxonomy): domain Eukaryota; kingdom Metazoa; phylum Chordata; order Ceratodontiformes; family Protopteridae; genus Protopterus; species Protopterus annectens. The sequence goes on along the minus strand of NC_056747.1, from coordinate 1,176,310,967 downwards.
TGTGCAAAAAGAGGGCGTTGTGATCATCACCTCTCCTGATGGAACTACAGTGCTCCCTAATTCTCTCTTTCAAACTTCTCGTAGTCATGCCTACATAAAATGCTTCGCATGACATGCAAGGAGCTATGTAAACACAATTGCTCGTAACACAGTTACAACGTCCAGGGCAAGCAATAGTACGCCCATACCCTGCCACCGTAAGGTTGGAACCTTCAGCTATGTATCTACACCATCTACAACACCCACATTTACCCATTTGAGATCGCCTAAACCCATCATTACTCCTTTCCAAAATATCCTTCAAATTGCACCCCCTGCTATATACAATCACAGGTGCATCACCTAAAATTGTTTTCAAACCTGTACTCAAAAAGTAATCCCAAAGACCCCTCAAACTTGCACATATTTCAGATGAAGAATCGTTGTATTTCAATACAAAAATAGGACCAGTCACATCTATACCATTGTTCAATACTTCACTGTTGGACTTGACAACAGAAGCAAATGTACCCTTTGTTTTCAAAATTGGTACATATTTACTTTTTCTCTTTCTGTAAACTTCTTTTTTAGTTTTAGTTAAAAGTGTCAGTGGGTAACCCCTCTCCAGGAATAAACCAATAAGTATGTAAATCTCCTTTTTAAATTCCATGTCATCACTGATTAATCTAGATAGAGGGACCATTTGGCCCTTAACCAAACCTTTCCTTTGGTGAATCGGATGACAACTGGAATAATGCAACATGGAATTGGCATAACTAGGTTTCCTATAAATGTCACTAAGAAACCCCAATTCATTTTTAGAAATCTTGATGTCCAAATAATTGGCATAATCATAACTCCAGTTGTACGTAAATTTAAGGAACTCAGAGCAACTATTTAAATAGTCAATGAATTCCCTGACACTTAATTCGTCACCCTTCCAAAGAATGAGCAAGTCATCAAGAAATCTATTGTATAACAGAATATTTTTGACAAATCTAGAGTTAAAAATGTTTTCTTTTTCCCAGGCCAAAAGAACTAAATTAGCAAAAACTGGGGCACACCGAGCACCCATTGCTACCCCAGTTAACTGCTTGTACAATTCTCCTTCAAAAGTTAGGAAATTATTGTCAAGGACTAACTCCATCAACCCATGACAAATCTCCAATTTCTCCAAGTCAAAACTCGTACTAGAGTACAAACTGTCATAAAATAGTTCAAGGCCCTCCTGATGTGGAATAACAGAAAACAAATTGATGACATCGATTGTCAAAAAACCAAAATTACCCAATTTGGAAAAGTCAACCGATTTTAATCTCTCTAGACAATGCCATGAATCCTTCAATACATGTTCTGCATCCATTAGAGCTTTCTTACAATAAAGATCTACAAATGCAGCCAAGGGTTCAGTCTTTGAACCCTTAGCCGAAACAATAGGGTGAAACTGCAAGCGTTCAGTTCCCTTATGTACCTTAGGTATACCAAAAAATTTTGGCATATTAGGGAACTTCACTGCTAAATAATGAAATTCAGCCTCGTTAATAACCCCTTGATATAAGGCGTCCAGCAAGTACATATCTATTTTTTGATATGCCAAATTCATCTCATGCATAGAAACCCTTCCATAGGTATTGTCATCATTCAATATTTTCATTATTTGGCCAGCATAGTCAATATTGTGCATGATGACAATCCCCCCACCTTTATCCGGTCTCATGCACCTATACTGCCTAGATGATGTAAATTCATTAAGTATGGCCCTCTCACTCTTGGTTAAATTGTCAACATGTGTAATTCTTCATGCACACATTCTCCTCAGTTCATACTCAACCATATTTTCAAAGATACTAATTTCCTTATTAGGAAGTGGCATAAAGGTACTTTTCTTCTTAAGTATAGTATCTTTTGGCCTTCTATCTTGAGTGTTATTACCAGGACAAGATGAATGAAAATAAAGTTTCAAATTAAATTCCCTCACAAACAACTTAAAACTTTTCAATACCTGTGTTATATCAATGTTAAAACTTGGCACAAATTTTTCACCTTTACTAAACAACTTGAAATGGGATTCATTAAGCACAAGATCAGTGTAGTTGTATATGATGAATCCCATTTCCTTGGTGATACTATGTTTCATACCCTCACTTGGGACAAAATTCACATTAGTGACACCTTCCATGTCTACACCAACATCACACAAATCAAGACCTAAACTCTCATGGGTCAAGTCTTTTAAAATGTCAGCCTCTTTAATTTCAAGAGTGTCATTACAAAGCGGTGTTATAACACCCCCACCATGTGTAGTTTGTTCATTTTCAAGGCATAAAAATTGGTTGTGAACATACCCACCATTCAATTCATGACCATTAATCCTAATGTCGACAGCACTTGATTGTGCAAATTCCACAATGGTGTTATCGTGGTCAATGACCCCCACCCCCACACAGTCGTCATAAACAGAAAGGTCATGAACACCACCAGTACCAACCATTTCATCCTCTGAAATACATGTAGGTGGAGGTGCTGTGGTATTATTGTACTCACTACACCCCCCCATAATAAGTTCATCATAAACAGGTTGAACATATACACTGTCAGGTGATAACAAAACTCTAATGTCCTCACACACTTCAAAATCAACATGAAAGTCAGAGGTGGAAGATGCTAATGAAAATTCCTCCCCCTTCTCCTGGGACTTGATTGATAAAATTGGCCAAGGTGCCGCCCCTTGTTCAGTAGTCTCTCGGACCTCCGAGGCATCACCGGCTCCTCTAAAAAATCGTCTTGGCCCTGACAGTCTTCAATACATTCTTCATTGTAACTATTAGAATCAAACCTAGTGTGTGTCTCCATTGGTAAATTAATCACTTTACGCCCTGGTGGATATGCTGTCACATTTTTATATGCAATACAGTCTCTGCTCAGCTTCTTGTTTTTAATAACCGTATTCTTTTTGACAAAACTTTCAACATTCTTAATGACTTTCTCGTAATGATTCCTATGCTGAAAAAACAATAAATCATTCGTAATGCTCGAGTCAAGCCTGACAATTTCTTCCCGAAGCTGCTTTAATTTAATCTCATTATTACGCAAAATAGCACTTTTATTGTCTGCATATACTTTTCTAGCTAGTTTCACTGCGTGTGAGGTATTAACTAGAACTTTTCTACAATTGTTAAACATCTGGTTGGGTTTGTTTATTCTGATTTTTGTTTCCCACCCTCCCTCCTTATTGGTATCTTGTTTTTATACTTGGTGGCTTTGCAGTTGCCCGCCCCTACTGTAAATTTGATCTGGGGCACTCCTCCCAGTCTAGTGTCATTACCTCATTCTACCTAATCCAGGGAGAACATTTGAGAAGACCAACCCAGTTAGTTTCTGCACCTCCTTTCCCCTTTCCATTTTACAAAAAAAAAAATTCTAAGCTTGTTTCCTGCCTTTCCTGTAAGTCGTCTAGTCCAGATACAAATTTGCTGTATCCAGGACTGTTTGTAAGCTTCTGAGCCCCCAAGCCTTTCTGTGTTGGAGGGAAGCCTTTTAGTTTAATTTTGTTTCTTAGAACTAGCCAGTTTTCTAGTTTCAGCACTCAAATCCGTTTCTTTGAGCTCAGCACATGTTCAGAACTCATTGTAAGCACTAAATAAGCTACAAATTACTATATCACTCAACTTTCCTCACTTGTCAAGAGGAAAACAGTTTTTAGTACTTAGTAAATAAGCACCTATCCAGACATGTCTAAGGGCCAGCTCCCAGTGTTTTCACCTGTCTACCTGATGAATCTGGGCATCTTGGGGCAATGCAGCAATTGCCTCATGTACACAGACAACCTTCTCCTCCTACCACCCAACACTACAACCTGTGAGAGATGCACTTATATAGCCAAACTGGAAGCAAAGCTCTCTTCACCCAAGACTGGACTAGACAGTCAGGAGGAGAAGGTAAACACTTGCACCACACCACACTCATCACATAGTCCCTCAAAACCTACACCACCAAAACACACACATAGAAACACAAAACACACACCTACATTCACGGAGGCTATAAAAAAAAATCTACCCAAGCAACAGGGACCTCCAAAGCAGAAACGCAAGCAACCTCCACCCCCCCAACACAACCCAAATGACACATAGCCCACAAACTCAGTGTGCCACTCAACTACAGCCCATAAGATATAACAATGTACCCAACACTCTAGTCATAGGTGACTCTATAGTCAGGCACACTGATGTTCCACTCACCAGGCTAAACAAGGAGAAAGTTACTGTCAGGTGCCAGGATCCGCCACATAACGCATGCACTCAGGTCACTCCACAACAAGTACAAATATGACGCTGTTATTGTCCATGTTGGTGTGAATAACCTGAGATGCACCTCCCTGGACTACATGAAAAGAGACATGGCGGAGCTGTCCGATCTTGTAGCCCAGGCAGGTATAACCCTAGCCCTGAGAAGCCTGCCATCACCCAGAATGATACTGCAGTACAAGGACAAAATGATTGACTTCAACAATTGGCTAAGCTTCTGGTGTCATTCTAAGGGGATCCAGTATCTGTCTGCCTGGGATGACATGATCAACAAACCACAATGCTTTGCCAGAGATAGCCTGCACCTGTCGCCCTTAGGATTCCGGATACTGGCTAAGGCTCTTGCCACCCCTATAGTGCCTTTTTTAGGCAAGGTTCAAATGACAAATTCACCACTGCAACAGGTACAAGCAAGCAAAATCTGAGGGTAATGCTACTTAATGCTAGAAGTCTAAATCTCACAATTCACTCACTTGAGGCACTCCTTAAAATGGAGAACATCGACATCTGTGCAGTGACTGAGACCTGGTTCAAGGCTCCAGAAAGCACCCCTGCATTACCAGGCTATAATTCATACCACACCTTTCGGCCACCTAACCTGGACCGAAACACTAAAGGTGGAAGCGTGTCCATATTCATTAAGGATATCCACACCTCCAGGCTAGTTGCTCAGCATAATGCATCCGAGATTATCCAAGTACAACTAACTCTGGTCAAGACCGCCACCATGCCCCAGGATTCCCACTCCTCATTTCTTGATACAATGGAAGATATTAGGGTACAACCTAACACCCTAATAATGAGTGATTTCAACTACCCCACCATTAATTGGGAAAACTACTCATGTACCAACTCTTGTGCTCAACGTTTTTTGGAATTCATAAATTCCAACGCCTTGGATCAACTTATCCACACCCCCACCAGGGGCAGCAATATCCTAGACCTGGTCATTACCAACATGGGCAACCGGTGTTCCACACCAGAGGTCAATTCCTCATTGGTTAAATCCGAACACAAGCAAATCACCCTAGACATCCACATCCCACCCCCAACCCCCATTAGGGAAACCACCATAAAAATGTCTCCAAAGCCAACTTCACATTTCTGAAGATAGAAGTGGCAAACTTCATGACACCCATGCTTACGGACAATAGAGGTATCACTGCTGACTCCTATACAAATACACTTTATAAGCACTTACACGAGTGCATGATCATGCAATCCTTAACTGAACCAAGATGCTATCCTCCAAAAAAAGGAAGCCAATCTGGCGGTCCCCTGCCATAAACAAACTCTACAACAGAAGAAAGAAACTGTTGCAAAAACAAGTAAAATCTCATGATTGGAGGAACTCCATGGTCAGCCTCAGTAAGAAGCTGAGATCCCTCATAAAATCCTCCAAAGCTAGTTATGAAAAGAAAATCGCCACTGAATCCAAACACAACCACAAAGCATTCTATAGCTATGTCAAGAATCTCAATGGCAACACCCAGATCTGCTCTGAGTTGCAGCACAATGGCACAAAAATTACAGTACCAACTGATATTGCCAACATCCTGACAGATAGGTTCAGTGCTAACTTTAGCCATCTCTCACCCCCTAAAGGGCCCATCTCTATACCAGAAGAATGCAAAGTTCCTGTTATCATGACTGCACAGGTAAATAACATACTCTCCAAAGCCAAGAACATAGCATCCATGGGACCTGACAACATCCCAGGCTGCGTTCTACATGAACTACAGAACGAACTGGCACCCCACCTAAGTACCATGTTCAGTCATAGCCTCACCTCAGGCTTTGTGCCCACTGAATGGTGCACAGCAACGGTTATCCCACTCCACAAAGGGGGAGCCACCACCATTAGCCTGATGAGCCTGGTCTGCAAAGCTATGGAACGTATCATCATGGAACTTATAAACAATGACATTGGTAATCTCCAAACTCTGGATCCTACCCAGTTCGCGATTGTAAAAGGCAGATCATGTCTCCTAAACCTGATAGACTTCTTTGAAGCAGTCACCAAAGCCGTAGATGAGGGTAAGGTGGTTCACACAGCCTATCTAGATCTCGCCAAGGCTTTTGACACCATCCCCCACTCTGGAATTATAGATAAACTCACTAAACTAGGTATAAATCCCTATGTCACAAGATGGGTTGCCAACTGGCTCACTGACAGAACCCACACTGTGAAAGTAGCAGACTCTAAATCCAACTTCAGACCAGTGACAAGTGGAGTACCACGGGGTTCAGTCCTAGGTCCTCTCCTGTTTGGTATCTACTTCTCTGAAGTACAGGCGAACACAGAAGGTCTTTGACTAACAAAGTTTGTAGATGACTGCAAACTAGGAACCATAATCAAAACTCCTAATGATGTGGACATCCTACAAAAGGGTCTCACTGAGACAGATGCCTGGTGTCAAAGCCATGGCCTCAAGCTCAATGCCAAAAAGTGCATCGTCATCCCTTTTGGTAAAAACTCTGTACCCATGAACTACCACATAGGCGGTAGTCTACTTAACACTGAAAGTGTGATAAGAGACCTTGGGACACAGGTGGACAGTAGTCTCTCCTTTGATAATCACATCGCCACAGTAGTCAGGAAATCCTTCTAGGTGGCACACCTCAACACAAAAGGTTTTTCATCCAGGAATAAAAGGGGTCATTGCTCCCCTCTACTCATCACTCATTAGACCCATTATAGAGTACAACGCCCCTTTTGGTATGTACCTCACAAGACATCTACAACAACTAGAAAGGCTGCAGAAATACATCACAAAGATGATTACTGGCCTCAAACAGATGCCCTATGCAGACCATCTCAATAAACTCCAGCTTTACTCTGTCGCATATCGCCTACTCAGAGGCAATCTCTGCCTAACATACAAAGCTCTGTCAAACTCAGAGCTGTTGGACATGCTCCACTTAAAGAAATCCCATTCCCTCTGAGCTACATGCTCTAGGGACCTAAACCTTGTCACCACACTAAACAGGACATGCTGGAGAGATAGATTCCTGTTCCAGAGACTTCCAATACTCTGGAGCAAACTACCTGTCTATATAAAACAAAGCTCCTCATTAGCACTCTTCAAGAAAAATCTTGATGATTGGATGGGAGATAGGAAATTCAACCTAGGGATCACTTCTGTGACTCTGCTTAACAGGGGCACAGGAAAATCATTTTCTTGGGTGGCAAAAGCCAAGGTACCATTTGGCTAGGCTTATTTAGGCCCCAGGACCAATAGCCTAGTACCTACCTATGAACAATTAAAGCCCTCCACAAACTCTGCTGATAACAAATTTCTTAAACTCTTGGCAGACTCTGTGGCTTATCCTATAAGCATGCTGATTAACAGATCTATCCAGGAATCCTATGCCCATAATCTACGGAAAAAAAAGCTATAATATTACCTCTCCATAAAGGTGGCGCCTCAACCGACATCTCTAACTTCCATTCTATTGTTATACTTTCCCCTATCTCCAAAATCCTAGAAAAATGCATTCAGAAACAACTTTTAGACTTCCTTCTACATCACAACATTCTCTTCCCCACACAGCATGGGTTCTGACCAGAACATCGCACCTCCACTGGTCTCATTTCCTTCTTAGATATAGTCAACAAAGCCTGAGACACAGGTAATATTGTAACAGCCATTTTCCTAGACTTATCAAAAGGATTTGACACTATCTCCCATTCGATCCTCCTCTCTCAGCTCTCCAGTATAGGCCTATCTCATCACTAGTTCAGTAGCTACCTCTCTAATAGAGAGTATGCTGTTAAATGGCAAAAATCCATTTCCCCTTTCATTCACAACCATACAGGGGTGCCTCAAGATTCTATCCTTGGCCCTCTTCTCTTTAACATATTTATCAATAATCTCCAAGAAGTTATATCACAGGGTTCCCTAATCTAGTATGCAGATGACTCCACTATAGTTTGCCCAGCTAACAATGTTAACACTCTAAAACAAATTACCCAAGCTACTTTTTCCTCAATAGAATCCTGATTACACAAAAATCACATCTCCCTAAATCCCAGAAAATCCAAACTTATAATTTTCACTCCCACAAAAAACTTACCCATTAATACAGTCGACCTTGAAATTTTCTCTTACAACTCCACCCAAATTGAGATAGTTACCCACACTAATCTGCTAGGAGTAATTATTGATGAAAATCTTAAAATTCGATCACCACATCCAAAACAATATTAATAAGACCCACATAAAACTTGGGCTGCTATATAGACATAACAAATTTCTCTCCCTCCTTTCCAAACAAGCACTAGCACTATCTTACTTCTACACTCTCTAATTTATGGGGCCCCCTTACTAACCAAGCTACAGTCTTCCTTAATGGCCAAATTAGGCACCTGCTATAACAAAATTGTTAAATTTGCCACAAATAGTCACCACTCGACTCATCACTGTACTGCCTTAAAGCAACTGAAATGACTTGAACTCCCCCTCTATCTTCTCCTTCTCCAGCTTTCCACCACTCATAAACTGATCTATAAATCTTATGACTGTCCAGCTCTAAGCTCCATATTCCCCCTCTATAATCCAGCCCATCCTCTTCACTCTGAGCACCCAATACCTGCTCCAAATACACAAGCCAAAACTCCCTGCAGGCCAATTACTCTACTCATGGACCATGTCCAAAATCTGAAACAACCTCCCAGCTCCAATCAGTTTACAACCATCACCAACTATCCTCAAGGGTGCCGTCCACAGCCACCTGTCCTCTACAGGGATATGTAACTGCTCAACTCCTTCTTCAGCAGTTACCTACATTTTAACCTACTTATAAAATAGTAAAACTCTGTCTATACCCAAAATCACCCAATACCCCTCTGTAACCTTGTGCCCCTTATTCTAAGCATACATGGTTTTCACAATGGTCACTTTATTCTATGTAAATACTATGGTTTTATGAAACTTTTATGTGCTACTTTTTCTGCAATTTATAAGTTTATGTATATTGGCAGGTCATACTTTTGTGTCATTGGTTCACTCTATGCTATGTAAATACTTTTCTATGTATTTTGGCAGCTTGTATTTTTGTGTCATTGTTACTTCTTACAGTGAGCGTTACTGAAATTTGTTGTCATCTCTACATGTTGCTGTGGAGCTTTTCTCCCTGGGCCTCCACTGAAAATGGGCTAGCAGAACCTAGTGGACTTTCCCGGTAAACAAATGTCAATAAATAAATGAATAAAATAAATATTGTTAATTAGTAATATGGATACAACAGGAAGCAGCAGGTACAACTGTACTTACACTCTGTTCTGTTCACCATCAGCGATATGAATAAAGCTAGAATTCCTGCTGTCAAGAGAAATGTAAACGTAAAATGTGTATTTTGCCCCAAAAACAATGCACAGTTCTGCTGTGCACCCCTACTGATTACCTGTATGCATGCTACAATTCCATCTGGTAGTAAGGAACTGCCTATAGTCATTAGAAAATAGCTAAGCAGCCAGATCTTCCTGTCTTCACTGGTGTAATGCCAGAATACCAGGGCTAAGATTCTGTGATACAAACAAATCTGTTCTGCTTCATTTAATTTACTCAAGTTTCACGTGTATATGCTGTAAATCTGAGCAAGTCATTAAAAAGAGCAGCATTCGTGGGCTGAAGCAGAAAGGAAGGCACTAACTCTGTGCAACTCTTCCCCCAGAAGTGAGCTCTGTAGAATCTCCTTTGCAAGACAGCTGTGTTGTACGTTTGGAGACTCCCCTATGAAATCACCTTTACAGTGTTGCTGTGGCAAGACAGCTGTGTTGTACGTTTGGAGACTCCCCTATGAAATCACCTTTACAGTGTTGCTGTGGCAAGACAGCTGTGTTGTACGTTTGGAGACTCCCCTCTGAAATCACCTTTACAGTGTTGCTGTGTCGTATGTTTGAAGACCCACTGTGAAATCACCTTTAAAACAGAGTTGTGCAGCGAAAACTATCAAATAACTGTATATTACCATCCAAGAGTAACATAATGCTTAGTTGGCATTCTGGTCCCTATTGGTGGCACTGATGAGAACTGAAAGGATGCTAAAAGCTATGTTTCTGCTGTTAAGAGGTTGCACATACATATGACAACCTTCTCTTCCTTCATTAATGAAACTAGCTAATGTCAGAAATTAGTGGACTCTATTCTGGTATCAGGGAGGATCTGTTCCCTAATTAATATAACTACTATATATTTTAAGGCTACCATGGTACTTTGCATACATTATTGTGAATCACAGATATAGGGCAGATGGTCTTCTCCTTTATTAGTGCAACTCTTGTAAGATGTAATGATGTCAAAGCACATTATGTTGCTACAGAGTCTGCAGCAGCTGTCAGACCAGTGCCTAACCCCTTAAATGGTGCTGCATATGGCAGACTGCTGTACACTTCCATTAAAGAGTAGTTCAGCTGTTAGACTGTTTGCTCTGCTGTCTGTGATACTGTTTCTGATTAGAATTATGTTAAATTATGATGTGCTGCGATCTCAGAGTGGTAAAGGTAGGGTTACCACCTGTCCCACTTTGCGAGGGACAGTCCCTCTTTGGGCAGTTGTGTCCTGACAAAAAAATATTAAAAATGGCAAATGTCCTGAGATTGTAGGACATAATTATGTCCCATATTTTATGGAATAGTTGAATAAAATAGTTATTTCCCTATCTAAAAATACCGAAATGTTACAAGAAACAGAATAAGCAACTAAACTGCTACAAGAATAAGCTTTTATTTAGGCAAAAAAGTTAAGTTATATCCTTTGTATTGACCGTGGGTATGTGTTGGCCTGTAAAATCTGATGTGTGTCCCGAAAATGTCCCACTTTGGCCATTTGAAAAGGTGGCAACCCTAGGTAAAGGTGTCTGATCTCTGGCATGGTGCCAGATCACTGCTACTGCCACTAGGGACTATTGTATCAAATGCCATACTTTTCATTGGTGGCATTGCCATGGGGCAGAATGGTGCCAGTTAACTAAACACTGTATTCATGGTTAGCGTAGTTGTCAGAGACATGCTTTCTCTCTTATCAGTGGCATTGTGGTTGGCAAGAATTTTGCTAAAGTTCTCAATATTGCCATCAGTGCAAGACCAATTCTCTGTCTGGTACATTACTGAAAGTCAAAATAGAACAAAAGCATTATCATCAGACCACCTCTGACACAAAACAGAATATTATATGACACTGTCAGTGAGTATCACACCTCTCTTGTACATAATCTGTTCCCCACTGGTGTCTCTACTATACATAAGAAAGTTGAGAACTTCATGATACTAGTGTGGTGAAAAATAATGCATCTCATGTAGATAGCGGGCTCCACTATTGGTGATACTGGATAAAATGGTATAAGGTAACCTGTAAATGGTTCATCTCCCAGGTCTATGCTTACACTTATCAAGGGTACCAGATTTTGTCAGAGATTCGGGATGCATGGCTAGGCTTAAAAAGGCCTTTGTGGTCATTAGTCTAGTAAACCCCTATGAAACTAAGAACCTAAGGGTGATCCATTCTTTGCTAAAGCACTATCTGCTGCCTTCTGAAAGTAGTACACCTGTCATTCAGGTGATGCAGTTTTCATCATTAATATCTCCTGCAGTTGAAATAGTGCCTAGAATAATGCACTGCACCACTAATGGAGACCGAAAGCCCTGACATAGATATATTGTTAAGTCACATCTTGAGTACAGCATTCCATTCCTAAGGCCACAGAAAGAGATGCAGCAAATAATGTTGATTAGTAGAATGTTTGACCTCCTTCTCCATATTGTATCATAAACCCTACAAAAAATTTTGAACAGAAGGATTGCTTTGATTATATGCTGTATTATGGCCCACCGAGCTCACTGCACTCATCTCAAATGCTTCCTGAAATGTCTTCTCTCACTCAGTTACACACAGCTTCCACATTATACCTGGTGGAGCCACGTAGTGGAAAACAAATAGGTTACAGATCAGTGATTTTTAAGTATATCAGATTCAATAGTCCATAGTGTTTTACACGGGACAATATGATTAACAATAATTGTAAGGGTTGTTCAGTTTGTTGTTATAGAGACAGCAGATCAGAGTCCTATATTAACAGGCTTTATTTTCAAGCTCCTGTTAATAAGAACCATTATGAGACAGCAGTGGTGTATGGATTGGGATGTCCATGTGGTAAGTATTACATACGACAGACAGCTAGACAGGTGAAAATTTGTATACAGGAACATGTTATGGATATTAGAAATGTTAACACAATTCACAGTAAGACGCTGTCCAGTTCGATTCTCAGCTAGAGCGTCTTCTGTGTGGAGACATGCGTGAATGGGCGAACCTTCGTTGAAGGTTGTGCGTCAGGGCTGGCAAATCAGCACGTAAAAATCTTCTGCCAATCATTAGCGGACCGGAGTTCTGCTGTGGTGACCCCTGACCGGGAAAAGCCGAAAGACACAACAACAACAACACAACTAGAGAGCAAAGTAGTAATCTGTTTTTTTAAAGATATTTTATAATGTTTATTTGTCAGAACTCTGATCTATACTTAGGTATATCTGATGTTTTGTTAAGGAAGGAGGCATGGCTGATCTTTTATGATATCCTCCAACTGTCGCATTTGAATAATGAATTGTTAATGAAATACTTATTATGAAGAAAACACACACATGTATAGATATTTTTTAATTAATTAATGTCTGTTCACATGAGCATATATTTTATGTGTTTATACATGTGTGTACATTTACTTTTATGTGAAACATTAATTTTAGTGGTACCTTTGTTAGTTAATTATGATTTCTCTGTGATTGTTTGTTTTTAATAGGTTCATTTATTTAAATCTGATCGTATTAAATTTTTTTATAGCCTCAAAGGCATAAACAAAGTTGGCAGTTTTTTTTTTTTTTTGCTTCATTTTGTTAGTAAATAGTGTTCAATTGAATTTTAACTGAATAATATTTGGCTATTTGGTATTAGTAGAAGTTTTTTTAAGTTAAGCCTGTAGGGGCCAACTACTGCATGGATATATATGGAGAAGTACTTCTTCATGGAAAGGTTTGTAGATTTACGGTGGGCTACAAGAATGTGTACCAGAAAGGAAATCCACGGAGTTATTTAACAAGGCATGGAATGGATAGACAAAAACAAGATGAAAGGAAAGAAAGAAGGGATACAATAATAAATGCACTAAAAGGGTAGCCCAGGTAAGCTAAATGTCTTCTGCCATCACAGAAATGTAATGTCATATAATTTAATGTACTTGATGGGACTAGCATGGCTTTCAGAATGCAGTTCATACAGAGAGAAAATAACCATTTAGAATGGGAGTGTCTCCAGGGAGAGAACAGAATGAAAAGACAGTAAAGAATAAAGGGGTTCAGCTGTCGGAGAATAGGGAGAGGGTAAGAGCAGGGAAGAGCATGGGTAGAAGTGGTGTGAGGGGCAACAAGGAAGTAGGTAAGAGGACTGAGGGATGACAGATGGAAAGCTATAGGAACTGAGAATACAGATGACTAGGAGGGACCAAAGGATAACAGTACACAAAAATAGTCCCACAACTGATAAAAGAAAGGGCAGACAAGGCCATCACCAGAGTGGTCCTGAAGGAGAGGTCAGGCTACAGTAGGGATAAATGATTTGACTGACGGAATTGGGATGAAGTCTTAAGGTGAACCAAGAAACTAGCAGAAAGGTACGTGGAATTTTAAGATACACTAACTTTGTCTGAGGTGCTAATGATGATTCAGTAGCAATAGAAAGTAGATGGCAGAACAGAACCATTGCTAGTTGATGCACTGAGTAAAGGAGCAATCAAACTGAAGAAGGGACTATAAAGTTACATTAAATCAATGATCATTTTAAAAAGATATCAAGAAGAAGGAAGCCAGAACAGGAAACAAGAGGAATGACCAGAAAGGGGAAAATAATCAAAGAAAGAAAACGAAGTTGGGCAAATTAAGTTAGACTAAGAATATAAGTTGAAGGAAGGAGAAGCTGAGTGATAATGTGTAACAAGGAGCCTGGAGAGAATGGGATAGAATGGGACAGAATGGGAGAGAATAAGGCAGGATGGGAGAGAATGGGAGAGAAAAGGAGAGAATGGGATATAATGGGACAGACTAGGACAGACTGGGAGAGAATGGGAGTGAAAAGGAGAGAACAAGGAATTTACCAACAGAAGGGATGGTAGTCTAGGTAAGGAATGGGATTAAATGTTACACAGAAAAAACGTCTGAGTGGGGAGGCAAATGGGGAAAGTGGGACTGATTAATATCAGTTGTCAGATAATCAAAGTAAAATGGGGACACCCAATTGATATATAAAGTCTGGACGCATCCTGAATGCTGCCACTTGGGAGGATGGTAAAATCTAAAACAGAATAAGCAAATGTAAATGAAAGAAAAGGATGTCCATAACTGAGAATTTCTGTTTCCAAGAAACAGACTGGAGTATTCCAGGCCTAAGGAGTGGCAAGACAGAATAAGATTATGGAAGAGAAAAAAACAGGAGTGATTTAGGCAGCGGGCAGGTGTGTGTGTGTGTGTGTGGGGGGGGGGGGGTCCTAGTTATGGCTGCACTAGCTGGCCTTGAAATGAGAGCAGTCATTTTCATTTAATTGATTCCTGTGATTGGTCAAAAGTGCAACCAACCATTGACATTAGTAAGATCACAAAACTGAAGGTAAGGAAATGTATTCTTGTGTCCATGGTTATGTGATCTTGTAATTAGTAGCGGTAGCATTGTTGCCTCACAGCAAGAGGTTCTCCCGTTTGATTCTTGGCTGGAGTGCAGGGAGTGCCTTCTGTGTGGAGTTTGCATGTCCTCCCTATGGTTGGGTGAGCGTTTGAAAGACATGCATAAATGGGTGTGCCTTTGTTGAAGGTTGAACGTCGAGCTGGCACCTCGGCATTCGTGAAAATCTACTGCCATACATTAGCAGACCGGAGTTCCGCTGTGGCGACCCCTAACCGGGAAAAGTCGAAAGACAACAACAACAACAGAGATACAGGGGTGTAGGAGTGTACAAATATTTGCCCCCCCTTACAAAAAATACCTTTTTGTAATAGCATTAAAGTTGATAATGTGTGCTGACAGCATCACAGCTTCAGTAATTCATAGTGCAATGTGTGGCAGTGTAATGTTCAGCCATGTATCTGAGATAATCCCAAGGGAAATAACAAGTATCGACAGAGTGCTGTAGGCAGTAGGGGGGAGTAGAGATCAAGACCCACTTCTGGAGCATTGGCCATTCCAGTACAGAAGTGAGGAGCATGTGATAAAAAGAATAATGATTGTGGCATAAGATTCTGGGAGAATAAGGTAAGAAAATATTCTGGAAATAGTGAAAAACATTTGAGGACAGTGATGAAACATTTCTGCTAGAGAGGATATGGAAAATGTGAAGGGTCTTGTATGGAAAGTATAGCGAATGACATAAAATGCAAATCAAAAGGAAAGATACCTATGTGGTCAGATAAATAAGTCTTAGAGACAGCTAAGAAAGGGTTAAAACATGCAGGGAATGCAGGTAGAACTGTAACCACAAAAGGGAGGCATATGAAGAAACTGGCAAGGTGCACATGTACAGATCAGATAAGCCATGGAAATTAACAATTGTCAAGGGGTTAAAAAAAGGAAGAAAACCATTGTTTAGGGAAAAACAAGTATGGAAACAGAGAAAAATAAACTCAAAAAGTAAGGTAATAAGCCATGAGCCAGCAGACACTCTCCATGAATTATTTAAACCTCAAAGGTTGCTAATAAAAAAGATCAAGGGACTCCAGCATGTGCCTTACAAAGACAAACTTAAGTCCCCGTCACTATACTTTGTATCATATAGACTTTTTAGGGGAGATTTATGCCTGGCCTACAGAGCAATCCAAGACCCAAACCTAATGAACTTGCTGCATATCAGTAAATCAAACAGGACTAGGGCAAACTGTTCCAGGGACCTAAATATGGCCTGCGACTTAAATAGAACATGTTGGAGGGATTAGATTTATCTCCCAGTGACTGCTGCATCTTTGGAACAGGCTACCAATTCATGTGAAACAGGGCACCTCTATGACATTGCTCAAGAGGAACCTGGACGAGTGAATGAGGCATCGTGAATTCTTACCAGGGATACCGCCCACAACCCTCCTGGACATGGGCAGTCATCACTAAATGCAATCTTGGGTATTTACTAGCATTTTCATGGTATTACATTGGGATCAAATGGCTAGGCTTAAAATGACCTCCAGGTCGATAGCCTAGTGATCTTCTATGATCCTATGATCCTAAATTTGTCAATACAAAATTGATAAAGTACTTTAAGCAAAGCACTATAAACAAGCTTTAAAATAAACATGGTAGAAATATCAAATAAGCAGAAAAAGAAAATGCATTAAATATGTTAGTTGAAAGAGAAATAAAAAAACTTACATATTTACATTGAATTATAGTTAAGCAATATTTAAACTATAAAATCACTATAAGTAGAAATTGTTAATGTGTAAAATAAACATGCATTTGCATTCATAGAAGGGAAAGAGTTTAATAAAGGAATAGACAAGGAATTTGAATTGAGAAAAGTTATGAGCTTATGAAGGATGAAAAAGAAATTGATGGCATTAAGAAAGGATAAAGCTCAGGGCCTGACTGATTACCATGTAAGATGTTGTAGCAACAAATGCATGATGGAACAGTGCAAGAATTCCTTAGAAGCTGTCCCCAAGGACTGGAGCAATTTCAATGTGGTGTTGTCACACAAGGAAGGATCCATGAGCATTCCAGAGAACCAAAGCCAATGAGCCTGACCTCATTGATTGTTAAGGTGATGGAAAAGATTCTAAGGGGAAAGGTTAGCCACCGTCTTGGAGAACATCCTCCAAAATAATGGTCAGCATGGATTCAGAACCAAGAAGTCATATCAAACATAGACTCATGGGTGTTTACTAGGCTAAAGACCACAAGGGCCTTTTTAAGCCTATCCATGTATTCCAAATCTCTGACAAGTTCTGATATCCTTGATAAGTGTAAGCAGGGGTTGGAAAATGAACCATTAAAAAGCAGGGGTCATAGAGATATACCATTTACAGGCCGCCTGTCTCCATTAGAGACATAGGTGCCAAACCAGGGATGAATTTCCTGTTCCCTATCCAATTGTTCAAGTTGCTCTTGAATTGGGTTAGGAAGGAACTCTGCTTCACATGAATGGGGAGCCTGTATCATAGATGGGGTAGTCTCCGGGATATATAGTTGTCTCTCCAGCAGGTCCTATTTATATCACAGGTAAGGTTTAAGACTTTAGAATGAGTAATTCTGGTGCTGTTTGTTTTGTGGATATGCAAGAGATCCATCAGTGTGGGGTCTGACAATGCCCTGTATGGCAGGCATAGATCTCCCCTCAAAAGCCTGTAGGAGACAAAATACAGAGATAGGGCCTTGAGGCAGTCTACATAGGACATTTGGCTTATGCCTTGTATTCTTTTAGTGAAGAACTTCTGTGGATGTTCCAGCTGTTCAATATGCCTGGTTAGCAACATAAGAAAGGGGGAATTGTACTAAATGATAGGTTTGATGAATGCCAAATACAGTGGAAAAATGACTTCCTTGGACTTAGATGCCATACCTTTATTTATAAACTGCACAACATAAAATGATTTCCTCACTACTGTAGACACGTGATGGTCAAACGATAGATTATTATCTGTTTGTCTCCCTAATTCCCTGACTACTGGATCAATTCTAGGGGGTGTGTTGTCAATATGATAGTTACCTGGGATTGATGACTTCCCAAAGGATACTATTATACATTTCTTGGTATTTAGTTTTAGTCCATGGCTGTCCATGTCTCTATCACCAGTTATTTGTCTGTGTCAGCCCGTCCTGGAGAACATTTGTGTCAGTGTGAGATTCAATGTCAGCTCCTAATTTGCAATCATCTGCAAATATAGTCAGCCAGAGACCACTGACATTGGCCTTGACTTCAGAGAAATAAATGTCAAAAAGGAGTGGTCCAAGGACTGATCCCTGACAGACTCCACTTGTGACTGGCCTCTTTGTAGAAGTGGACTCCCCAATTTTAACTTCTTGGGTCCTGTCTGTGAGCCAGTTGGCTATCCACTGAGTGATGTATGAGTTTGCACCTAACTCACTTGAGTTGGTCAACAATGCCTGAGTGGGGTATTGTGTCAAATGGCTTGGCCAGATCAAGGTAGGCAGTGTGAACCATTTTTCCTCATCCATTGCTTTGGTTGCCTTCTCAAAGAACTCCACCAAGTTGGGTAGGCATGATCTGCCCTTCACAAAACCAAATGAATTCTAAAATTTGATGACAGTGGAGTTGAATGAAGGGAATAAACACATGATCTGTCTAGACTTTAAAGTAGGACACAGCCCCACTTAAGAAAGCTCTAGACAAAATATGGGGTGTGTGGCTAGAGCAAGTGTTCATAGAATGGGTAGGAAACTGGTGAGAGAGGGAACATAGAAAGCATAATGGTAAGGGGTCAGCTGTCCAAAAGGAATGTAATTTGGTTGTTCCTAGGGTCAGCACTCTGCACAGGGATCCATTGCTACCTATATATCAAAGTGCTAGGTCAACAATTCAAGATGAAGAAAAAACTAAAACAAAATTATTTTGAAAGGGATAAGCCATCCTGCACCATGTGCATCTCTCTCATATCTACATACATACATACATACATACATACATACATACATACATACATACATATATACATATATTTAAACAAACCGTGGAAAATACAACATTCTGCCAAGGACAGAATGTCTGAAGAAAAGCATCTATATGTTGGTATACACCATGAACCTGGGGGTGCAGCAGAAAAGAATTATAGGTACACCTCATGGGTATACAATGGTGATGTTAGCTTTGGCCACCCAAGCAGTGATGGGAATTGCTGACGTGTACAACAGCATGACAGGAGGGAACATCAAGCAAAAAACACAGAGAACCGGGAACTTCACCACAAGATCCTTTGAACTTGGTCATGTGAAAGAAAAGCATGTTAATAAAGAATTATTTAGCAGAACAGCATGTTTAGGGACTGTTACGGAAAGACAAAACACATTGTGGCGATGAATAGATTCATCATGATACATTAAATGGTGTTTGTCTGAATGACAACAATTTAAAAACTAACAGTGTAAGTTTTTTTTTCCAGGGGGCGAGTCCTCCTGCCCCCACCCTGCCAATATAGGGGGCAATCTCCACCCTCCCCCAAAATTATACATACCAACTCCACTGTTACATAATACATACATACAAATATTTCAAGCATGGGCATTAATGCCCTTCTAGCTTGCCAATATACTAAAACACATGTTCCCATAATTAGTGTCCAGGCTGTTCTTAAAAATATCTAAACTAGTACTTGCTTTAATGTAATTTGGTGGTCTGTTCCATGCATCCGCTACTCTGTCAGAGAATTAGTACACTTCTCATTCCTATAGAATCTTCTACATAGGTTGTTTAATGATTCTCTAGTACTTTTTGATAAACCCAAACATTCCCAGAGGTAGTTGCCTCTAAATGCCCTATATACTTGAATAAGATCTCCTAAGAAACACTGCACAAGTTCAGATATTTTAGTTTTTCACAATAATGTAAATTTTCACATCCATGGATGCCCTTGGTATATTCCTGCTGTACTCTTTCCAGTTTACTCATGCTGTTTTCTTATAGGGTTTCCATATTGTTATCCCATACTGAAGCTTGGGGCTAATGTAACTAACAAACAATGCCTTCAACATTTTTGATTTCCTAGATTTTATAAATCATTTTTTACAACCTATAGTTCTATAACTATCATTAACCAACTGGTTGATATGATTAGAAGGGTTCATATTATAACACCGAACGCTGAAAACAGAGAATGGTGTTACATCGAAACATATTCAGCGAATGCTGAAAATGTTGAAACCACAGAACAGCGATTTCTTTCCTAGGGAAAGAAATTGCTGTTCCAACCCCCCCCCCCCAAAAAAAAAACATTAAACACTTCCAAACACATACACACATACCCTAATCCTAATTATACCCCCCCAAAAACCAGTAAACAACTAAATACACATATGCACGTAACCCAACCATACATCTAACAAACAATAAAAAACAGTTAACATTTTAAAACATATGCACTTACCTTAACCTGCACCCTAACCCTAAGGTCAGTTAACTCTCGCACATTTACACAAACAGTTCCAAACACAAACATACTTACATTAACCCTAATCCTACCCCCCAAAACAAAAGTAAACAGCTAAAAACACACACACACGTAACTCAACCATACATCTAACGCAAAATAAAAAACAGTAAACACTTTCATACATATGCACTTACCTTAACCCGCACCCTAACCCTAAGGTCAGTAACTGTTGCACAATCATGCTCAGGAGCTGTACCAGACAAGGGACCACACTACACTCCAGAAGAGGCAAAGCAACGAAGTGGTCAAGTGACTTCTTTCTCAGGGAAAGAATTTGCTGAATAGCCGCTGTTTTGCCTGTTCGCCCGACATGTGTCGACAAAAAATGCATTTGACAAAATGTGTTTTCATTGTTCTAATATGAACCCGACTAGAAAACCTCATAGCTGAATCTACCCATATACCCATGTCCTTAAATGACTGTACAGTTTCAATCACTGTGTGCTGTATTAAATATTCACCTTTCAATTTATGTCTCTCAAATCTCATATGCTTAGTTTTTGATGTATTTATCAGCATATTATTCTCCTGTACCCAAATGGTCAATGTAGTCAAGTTATTTTGTAGACATGCCTTATCTGTAACACATGTAATCAGTTTACCCAGTTTCAGGTCGTCTGCATATAGACTGTAGAATACCTCAGATGAAAAAGTTAGGTCTGAAAGATACAATCTAAACAAGTAAGGGTCTTGGACAGAGCCGTGTGGGACACCCTAACTGTAACCAAGGATTTCAACTGTCCAGTTGTTGTATGATACTTGCCATGTCCTGTTTGTAAGTCATGCAGCTAACCATCTTATCAAGAGTACATCAATACCTAGTTGTACTATTTATTGATCAGTGCTTTGTGTATGACCCTGTCAAATGCTGAAGTTAAATCTATATAAATTACATGACAGCACAATTTTTCAGTCATAGCCATTATTTATTTATTTATTTATTTTCAGTTTGATTACCAGGGAAGTCCACTGGGCCAAGAAGTGCCCATTTTCAGTGGAGGCAGGGGAGAAAAGCTCCATGAACAGTATAATACAATATAGGTTACAAAATGCAAATAAAGGTTGCAAAGTGAAATACCATACAGTATAGGTTGCAAAATAGAAAATAAAGATTACAAAGTGAAATACAAGAGTAGGGTTCATACATTTGAGAGTTGCAGAGTGTAATATACATTATGAGACAGTTTAACAACTTGACGACAGTGTCTTTTTTTTTTTTTTTTTTTTTGATGAAACAATATTTACATGCTTGGAGTTAAGTAAAGTCTGCTAGTTCTGGATCTTTTGAGAAATAAGAGTAAGTATGAGAGTATAGTGGAGTGGGGGTAAGGAGAGCTTAGTGGGGAGTCCCTAGAATTTAAGTGGGGTGAAAGCAGGAGCATTTCCATTTGGAAGACAGGTGAAGAAAAAGTTGAGTTTTGAAGGATTCAGTGTTGGGTATAGTCCTAAGTGAAGGAGGCAGAGAGTTCCATTTATAAACGTTGAGTTTTGAAGGATTCAGTGTTGGGTATAGTCCTAAGTGAAGGAGGCAGAGAGTTCCATTTTTAAAAGTTGAGTTTTGAAGGATTCAGTGTTGGGTATAGTCCTAAGTGAAGGAGGCAGAGAGTTCCATTTTAAAAGTTGAGTTTTGAAGGATTCAGTGTTGGGTATAGTCCTAAGTGAAGGAGGCAGAGAGTTCCATTTTTAAAAGTTGAGTTTTGAAGGATTCAGTGTTGGGTATAGTCCTACGTGAAGGAGAGTTCCATTTTTAAACGTTGAGTTTTGAAGGATTCAGTGTTGGGTATAGTCCTAAGTGAAGGAGGCTGAGAGTTCCATTTTTAAAAGTTGAGTTTTGAAGGATTCAGTGTTGGGTATAGTCCTAAGTGAAGGAGGCAGAGAGTTCCATTTTTAAACGTTGAGTTTTGAAGGATTCAGTGTTGGGTATAGTCCTAAGTGAAGGAGGCAGAGAGTTCCATTTTTAAACGTTGAGTTTTGAAGGATTCAGTGTTGGGTATAGTCCTAAGTGAAGGAGGCAGAGAGTTCCATTTTTAAACGTTGAGCTTTGAAGGATTCAGTGTTGGGTATAGTCCTAAGTGAAGGAGGCAGAGAGTTCCATTTTTAAAAGTTGAGTTTTGAAGGATTCAGTGTTGGGTATAGTCCTAAGTGAAGGAGGCAGAGAGTTCCATTTTTAAAAGTTGAGTTTTGAAGGATTCAGTGTTGGGTATAGTCCTAAGTGAAGGAGGCAGGGAGTTCCATTTTTAAATGTTGAGTTTTGAAGGATTCAGTGTTGGGTATAGTCCTAAGTGAAGGAGGCAGAGAGTTCCATTTTTAAACGTTGAGTTTTGAAGGATTCAGTGTTGGGTATAGTCCTAAGTGAAGGAGGCAGAGAGTTCCATTTTTTACCTAGAGAAAAGGAGAGTAAAAGCAGGCCAGCGGGTCATTTGGGTTTAGGAGTGGAGATTAGGTTTTGGTGTTCAGATCTCAGTGATCTGTTAGGGATGTATGGTGGAAGGATGTCCTTTAAGGCTGGGCATTTATCACGGGAGAATATTAGTTTGTGAGCAGTGGTTAGTTGTAGATAGTCTAAGTGGTTAGGGAGTTCTATCCAGTTCAGAGAGTGAAGGCTGAGGCAGTGGTGAGTCGATGTTTTGGATTTGGTGGCAAATTTAGAGATCTTATTATAGCAAGCTTCGAGCTTAGAGGTGTTGGTAACAGACAAATTGGTTAGAAGAGGGGCTCCATATAGAAGGGAAGGTAGGAGGTAGGTGGTTGCCAGGGTATGCCTAGTGGAGATGGAAAGAAAATAATTGTTCCTATATAGCATACCTAGCTTTTGGTGGGTTTTCTTTATGTTTTGTTGTATGTGAAGATCAAATTTGAGGTGTTCATCTATGGTAATGCCAAGGAGTTTTGCAGAGGGAACCACTTCAATGGCAGTGTTAGTTTGGCTTAGGACATTGAAAATGTTTTTGTACAAACAGGACACCTTGGAGGGGAGAAAAATTAGTATTTTGGATTTATTGGTGTTGAGAGAAAGGTGGTTTTGGTGCATCCAGTTCTCTGTAGTGGTAAAGGCTAATTGGGTTTTGGTCAGTAGTTCAGGAAAGTTTGGGGCAGAGCAGACCAAGGTAGAGTCATCAGCATATTGGATGACTGTGGTGTCAGGGATGAAGGTGTGAAGGTTATTTATAAAGATGTTGAAAAGCATGGGTCCAAGGATGGACCCCTGAGGAACGCCAGTAGGTGTAGGCAAGAAGGAAGAGAAGGAGTTCTTCCATTTAACTGCTTGAGATCTATCAGATAGGTAACTGGAGAACCAGGAAATACTATTTGGGGAGAGATTGAGATTAGCCAGATGATGAAGAAGGTGAGTGTGGGAGATGGTGTCAAAGGCTTTTGAAAGATCTAGCAGTACTGTGGATAGAATGAGTCCAGAGTCTCCTGCTTGATTGACAGTTTCTAGGAAGGATAGTAGGGCAGTTATGGTACTGTGGCCAGGATAGAAGCCATGCTGGGTGGGTGTTAGGAGGTGATTTTGAATTAGATAAGGTAAAAGTTGGTGGTGGACACATTTTTCTAGAATTTTAGATATTGAAGAGAGTAGGGCGATGGGGCAGAAGTTAGAAATAGTGGTGTTTTTGCCTCCTTTGTGAAGAGGTAGGATGTAGGCTGAACGCCAGAGTTTTGGTACGTATGACTCATTTAAGGATCTATTAATCAAAATACTAATTGGGAGAGCGATACCTTCAGCTGCATGTTTGAGGAAGGAAGAGGGAATGTTGTCAGGGGCATTAGAGCATGGCTTTAGCTTGGATAGAAGCTTTTTTATAAAAGTGGTGGAAACAGGTTTGAGATGGAAATTGAGGGGATTGTTGTTTGGGTTGTTGGGTGAAGTGAAAAGGGAGTTAGGTGGGTTGTTATTAGGGAATGTTTTGGTTAGCTTAGCTATGGATTCAGTAAAGAAGGTATTGAAGTGTGAGCTCAGTTCACTGTCGGATAGATTAGGGTCAGGACAAGGGTTGTTTTGAGATCTAGGATGAAGTAGGGAGTTGACTGATTTCCAGAACTGTTTTGGGTTTTTATTGTTATTGGACTGAAGTTTATTATAGTAGTTTTTTTTGTCCTTGGTAATAAGTTTTTTTACTTGGTTGAGGAGTTGGGTATATAGGAGTAAGGTAGAGGACAATTTATTTTTCTGATAGAGCTTCCAGGATTTGTCTCTGTGATGCATAATTTGTTTAGTTTCTTTGGTCAGCCATGGTGCAGAATTAGTTTTGATTTGCTTATTTCTTAGGGGGGCTAGGGAGTTAAGAGTATCTAGGAAGATAGAGTTAAAATGCTCAACAGCATTGTCAAGTGGGAGGGTATTTAGAGGTTGCCAGTTAATTTGTTTAAAGATGTTAGAAAAAATTAAGGGATTGAAGTTGCTGAGGTTACAAGTTTGAATGTAGAGATGTTGGTGTTGGATGGAGCTACTTGATTGATGGATGAAGGCAGGGAGATGGTCACTGAAGGTGTCAGGGATAGTGCCACAGAGAGTGATTTTGTTTGGATGGGAGACTAGAATCCAACCTAAGATGGACCCTGGGGGGTGATTTTTGTTAGGGCGAGTAGTTGAAGAGATTACTTGGGTGAAGTTTAGAAAGTTAATGGAAAGTGAGAGGGATGGTGTGTTAATTTTATTCCAGTCAATATTGACATTGCCTAGAATATAGGTTTCATATTTTATTTGAGTTGAGGCCCAGTATAGAATATCTTCAAGGGTGGAGATATTGTTGCCTGGGGAGATGTATAAGGAAATGAAGCAGATATTTTTATGTTTATTTAATCGGAGAAGGCTTGCTGTGATTTCGGAATTTTTGAAATTAGGGGTACGGATTTGAAGAGAAATTAGAGAGAGAAGATTGGAGTAAATCAGAGCAGAGCCTCCGCCTTTTTTGTTTAAACGGTCACTTCTGAGGATATGGTAACCAGGAGGTAATATTTCAGAGTCAGTGATATGGGGTTTTAGCCAAGTTTCAGAGATGGCTAGGATGACGGGTTGATTGTGATTAATCCAGGCTTGTACATGGTGGCATTTGTTGTTAAGGCTCTGGTCACTGATAGTGAAGATCTTCAGAGTGCTAAGGGGGGAAGTGGGAGGAGAAGAGAAAGGGTGGGGAGTGTTATTTGTTATAGGTGAGGAAGAGGGTGGAGGGATGGAGTAGTTTGTGCTGAGGCAAGGGTCAGGGTTAGGATGAATGTCTCCAGATAAGGCTAGGACATTGTAGGTGATAAGTTTTGGTATGTAAGGTTTGTATAGTAGGTATTTGTTAGGGTTTAGCAGAAGTTTCAGAGAGACAGTTTTAGTTGAGGTATAGAATAGTTTGGGATGAAAAAGATGCAATAGGTTGGGTGGAATAAGGGAGGAGGATATCGAGTGAAAGTGAGGGAGTTGGAGAGGTTGTGGTTGGGGATTAGGGATAGTTTGAGTAGGAGGGAGGAATGGAGGAGCATTATGGGAGTAAGAAGTAGCAAGATACAGAGGTATTAGTAAGATGAGAAGGAAGCTAGGGAGTTGAATAGTTAAGGGGAGTTGGTAGGGCATGTTAGGATAGGGTAGGGTAATGTACAATGAAGAGAAGAATAATGTGGAATGCTAGTTGAGAAGGGAAGGTCTAGAAGTGAATGGAGAGAGTTAGATATTGTAGGCAATGATAATGGAAGAATGAGTGTATAGGGGTATAGGAAAATTGTAGTGGGAGGAGTAGTAGTGGGAGGAGAAAGAGAGGTGGAGTGTTCTCTGATTAGAGAATAGGGGGAGGGGTAATTGGAAGAGGACTGTGATTGGATAGTAGGTTTGGTAGGAGGAGTTTGTTAGGTATAAATGTAGATGTGCTGGGGCGGGTGGAAATTGGGGGCAGAGTAGGGGAGCGGAGTGAGCCAGTAGGGCGAACAGAGCGGGTTCAGACAGGTAAGTGAGCCAGTCAGCCAAAAACTAACAGTAAGCAGTTGATTACTGAGTTCCTTAGTTGAGACAGGGTAGGTCAAGGGGGATAGGTAATATTGGTCGTGAAGGTAAGTAGTAGCAAAGCAAAGTAAGCAGTGAGTAGCAGGTAGAGATAGGGCAGAAAGACAGTTCACAAGCCTAGGACAGAAACATTAAAAAGCTATGGAGATCAGGGAAGAATGGAAGAGTTACATACTGTCCCAGTTTAGAATGCCATCTAGTGGTCAATTAGAGTAATAACAACAGAGGCAAGTGAGCAGAGGGATATATCAGGGTTAGGGAAGGCTCTTAAGGAATAGTTTCAGGAGACAGCACAGAAGTGATAAAGGATCTAAATGCTAGGGGATAGAGAGGGGAGAGAATGGCTGCTGGGTATCCTGGCTAAGGTAGCATATAGTACGTACATTAGATATTAAGCAAGTGTTTAAATAATACCACTTTTAACACATACTTTCTTGCCTCCTAGTGATCAGGGTTCATTAAGCAGGACGGCAAGTCTTTATGCTATAGTAGACTTGAATGGATTTGGTCTGCAGGGAGTTCTTTCACCAGGTAGGTATGTTCAAGGTTTAGTGTAGGATGGAAGGTTCAAACTTTCTTGCCTCCTAGTGAACAGGGTTCATTAAGCAGGATGGCAAGTCTTTATGCTATAGTAGACTTGAATGGATTTGGTCTGCAGGGAGTCCTTTCACCAGGTAGCTTTGTTCAAGGTTTAGTGTAGGATAGAAGGTTCAAACCTGTAGTATCCTTCAGTAGGCTTCTAAGAATGTACCAGAATGTCTTACTGGAGCCATGTTTTTGTGGGAAGTGGACCGTTGTTTCAACTGAGCCAGCAGGAAGACCGACCCAGTATCCGCAAACAATTAAGCCAAGCCTTGTCTCTCCACAGGGTGCCCATAGACAATATCTGACTGTACTACTTTCTGATGAATGTATGAATTATTATATTGTTATAGAACATCATGTTACAGGTAGTAATAGATCTGTTTTCAACATATGCATGCTGCTATATGGTTTCAAGTCCCAACCTATCCAGTTCTGACAATAACTTATCCAATATTACCTTCTCCATTATTTTTCCACAACATGAAAGTAGACTTAAGGGTCTATATGATTCTGGGTTTGTCCTACTCACCTTTCCCTTAAAGGCAGGTTTAATAAGTGTATGACTCCAATCTTGAGGAATCTCCCCATATTTATATGACCTAGTGAATAATAGATATAATGGTACAGTAAGTTCTTGCTGAAGTGTTCTCAGGTCATTGTTACTTATTCCGTCTCCTCCCTGCACTTTGTTTGGATCCAGTTTGCACAGTTCTTTTTCAATATAATCTAATTTGATTCCAGTATCTGGGGTTACCTGGATGTCACTAGGACAACTTACCAACCCTTTTGTGGAGCCAAACTGTTTTGCATAAGATTTTGTAAATATAAAATCTGTTGTGTCTGAGAATAAATTTTAGAATCTGCACACAGTTTATCAATTTGTGTGTCTTTACTCCTTCCGCATCTTATGTATCTATAAAAAGGTTTCCTATTATGCTCAATATCTTTATATAAATTGTATTCAAATTGTTCTTGATCTTGTCTCACATTATGCTTAATCTGTTTGTCCAGCTTGTTTATTTCACTTTTCAAACTTGTAGTTCAACCTCTCTTCCATTTCGGAGATTTTTTTTTTGTTTCCCACCTTAATCAGATATCTTGTTCTTATGGAAATATATCTCCCTAATGCTGTATGCCTAGATCCTGATGTTAAACATGTTTTGATTTTTTTGTACTCAATCAATTTCTCTTTTAAAACTTTTCACATTCCATCTGCAGTTTTCCACTGAACACCTCACTTCAGTTAGTTTTACATAGTGACTGTTTTGATTCTATATAATCTGTAATTAACCTTCTGTGAATTGGTTTAAATTTCAGTTTGGCAGAATTATCTAATAAAAATTAACCTTTATAACCCAATGATCACTGCACATCAGTGGTGGTAAAACTTGACTTTAGGAACACAAACAATGTCTAGTATGTTCTGTCCCCTAGTAGTTTTTTTTTTACAATCTGAAGCAATTGTTGTTCCTGAATATACATTGTGAATAATTTTCTTACTAACGTTGATGAATCAATATTATTCCAGTCTGTTTCTGGTAAATTTAAGTCCCCAGCTAATATTACTCTTCCCTCCTGTGTTTCATGTAAGAAATGCATGAATTCCTCTAGGTTATCTGTACTTGACTTTGGTGGTCTATACACTCCAACAATTGTTATATGTTGCAGGATTGTCTTTATTGTCACAGTTACACAGTCTATAGTACTGGTGTTATCATTAAACGTAATAATCACAGGTCTCATAGCTATCTTTAATCCCTGTCATAACACCTCCACTTGATTTTTTGTTAGAATGTCTGTTACAGTAAAATCATTTATACCCTGACAGAGCTGGTTTCCAGTCATTGTTCTTTAACTGTGTTTCACAATCAATAACAATAAAAAATGTTGCGGGAACATAACAAATTTTCAAATAAAAAAAAACTTTACTATTAATGTTCCTAGGATTAACAACCATCAGAGATGCATCAAATGTTGCTGCCTGTGAACTGTTAAATTTTTGACCTGGCAAAAATCCTGCCTAGTGTTTGTCAAATATTGTAAAATATCTGCTGCAAAAAATTCTCTTCCCTGATCTAGACAAATGCACTCCATCCTGTCTGAACACATTTGCCCAAAAGTAGGCTTGGATGCTCTACACATTTCCATTTTTAAAACAGGACATTTTTCCATGTAGGTATTTACCCCCAAAAATAATTTAATTCGCAGTGACCTGACTTTCCTTTCTATAGGTGATTTGTGAAAAACACGTCCTAACACCACTACAAACTATACTATCTAAGAGGGCTGTCAGTTCCCTACTAATAGTCAGAAAATGCTTGTGGATGACATAATTTGTACCAACATGAATAAAAATGGATCAGTACTTCCTTACATTAAGACGTTCCAAGGCTTGTCTCATATCTTCTATTTTTACTACTGGCAAGTATAATACTGTTTGATGTTCATTATCATCTCTGCAAATATAAGTATCAGTTCACCTAATAATTGAATCTCCAGTTACAAGAATATCTTTTCTAACCAGAGATGATGAATCTTTAACTTCTAATACAGTAATATCTGCTCTATCAATTGTTACGAAGGATAGATCTTCATCACCATTAGTCTTATTAATCCCACTGTGTTCATTAGGTATTAAATTCTCATCCAGCTGGCTTTGTACATCCACATATTGAGCCATGTAGTCAACATCTTTCTTCCTCACCTTTTTTCTTACAGTAATGTTCTTCAATCCTTCCACGTTCAGTTTTGATTTCTTCCTTTTCACCTGCCCCTTGCCTCTTTTTTCTACCTTTTCCATTGGAAAGGTGATGCCTTTTTCTGTAAACTGAGGGTTTTCTGATAGACAGATGTCTTCATTCCCTGTCAACAGTGTGTTACATAACAAAGCAGAATCCTTTTTGCTACGTATTCTCTTTCCTTTACAGTCATTGGTCAGTTTCTTTTTCTTCCTTGTTATTTGTTGTGAACTTCTTCCTTTCTTTCTTTTTTTTTTTGTTTTCTTCTAAACAAACTGGATCCTCAGATTGCTGAATACTTGCATGCAGAATTCCAAAGTTGTCAGGGGCATCGTCTTGTTTCATAGGGGTTGAATGATGTTTACAGACAATAGATGCATCATTTCCTAAATCTGTTCTATTCCTAACATTATTTAGTTCATCAGTCCAGTCATTAATAATATGATACAACAGTTCTCCAAGCCATGCCAATTGCACAAGTGCAATCATCATATTTAAGTCTAGATTTACTTCTAACACTGGTAAGCAAATCATTCAGCTTTGACACGAGGAACACAGATCACCGGTGTTATCAACTGTTACTTTTAAATATGCATAGCATTTATTACATTGTACAAGATATTTGTGTACTAGCAAATCATTAATTGCATACTCATGTAAGGAGTCCATATTCAGCTTCAAATTAATAAAATACTGTAAAAGGAAAGGATAATCAAAAAGAGTAACCAGAGAATTCAAAGAGAACTTAAATCAATTTATACGACAAAAAAATCACACCGGCAATATACAACAAAATAATAAATTGAGTACAGTAAAGTTGCACTGACCATCCAAGGTCTGAAAGCCAGACAAAAGTCGTAATTCCTTTATGTCACACAGTAGCTATCTGCTCACTATCGCTCACAGCCGCACTTCTTTTTAACAGTAAAGATCAATAAATCACAAACCAAGATAGGATTGTTTAGATATGCTCACAATAGTGGAGAAAGGGCAAAGGTTAGTGTCCGCTGAAAATGGCTTTCAGCAATATCTCCTTAGCAGTATTGTCCAATTACCACTGAAAACCTCTCTCATTTTCTGATTAATTATGGAAATATTTGAGAAGATAATGAAATCAAAGATAAAGGCTTTATGTAAATGTCCATGTGATAGGCAGCATTCTAAGCATGATTTAAAGATTACATTAAAATGTTGGTGAATTTAAGCTAAGATGACAGAGATGGTACAGTGCTGTTTGGATTGGTAACCAAAGTGATAAACTATCACAGAACTACAATACTATACTGCTACACTCACCATTAGCCAGGACATGTGCTCAAAACAGGCACTCAGTGGCCAACATGCTGTCAAGGATGAGGATGCTGTGAGTAGTTTAAGCTGACTCTTCAGTCTGAATGGTGCATGAAAAATAGAATAACATAAATGCACTGCTGTGCAGAAAGCTCCACATACAAAACTACATTTATACATTGCAATGCACAAAGCTCCATGTACAAAACTACAATACACTGCAGTGCAGAGAGCTCCACATACAAATCTGCAATTATATACTGCACTTCAGAGAGCAACACGTTACATTCATTCTATGGAAAGCTTTCTACATGGCCATACAAAATTATAATTATACACTGCAGTGCAGAGAGCTCCACATACAAAACTACAATTATACATTACAGTGCAGGGGAGCGCCACGTACAAAACTACAATTATACACTACAGTGCAGAGAGCTCCATGTACTAAACTACAATTATACACTGGAGTGCACAGAGCTCCACGTACAAAACTACAATGCACTGCAGTGCAGAGAGCTCCACATACATATCTGCAATTATACACTGCAGTACAGAGAGCACCAAGTTGCATCCATTGTATGGAAAGCTTTCTACATGGCCCACCTCATAAGTAAAGTTATCTCATCCAGGGACAAGGAAGTCATAACATCCCTGTATTCTTCTCTTATAAGGCCCATTATTGAGTACAATGCCCCATTCACATGTACCTCGCAAAGCACATGCAGCAGCTGGAGAGACCACAGAGGTTCCTCACCAGGAGAATCCAGGCCCTCAAAAATCTACCATACACACATAGGGCCTATCTGTCTACTCAGTTTCATACAGACTCCTCAGAGGTGACTTTTGTCTGGCATACAAGGCAATCTCGGACCTGTCTTGATGGGACTTGATGGGACTGCTATATATCTGCAAGTCAGGCTCGAGTAACCTGCACGCGCAGTCTCATCGTTGTCTTTGACATCAATAGGACATGTTGGAGGGACAGATTTGTGTCCCAGAGGCTCCCTCATCTGTGGAACAGACACTCTCTCCATGTCAAGCAGAGTACCTCATTACCCCTTTTTAAGCGCAACCTGGATAACTGGATGGGAAATAGAAAATACATCCCTGGGATTCCACCCATGTCCCTGCTAGACAGGGGCATTGGATGCTGATTTGTCTAAACATGGGCTAAAGGGCCTCTGGGCCAATAGCCTAGTAACTTCCTATGATTCCAAGCCAAACAGCAAGAATAATATAATAGTAGTAGTAATACACATATTTATTATATAAATCAAACTACAGCAGTAAAAACATTCATTTCTTATTTTAACTATTTATCTTAAAGGGAAAATTAAAATAAAAATGTAAAATGCAAAGCCCCTATCCCACCATACCTTAATCCCACACAAACCAAAGCCCCTATCCCACCATACCTCAATCCCACACAAACACCTACTACCACTATTTGATGTTGTGGCTAGTAGGTATTTTGGCCATTCAAAATAGTAAAGTTTTGATATTCTGGTCTTGATTATGTGAGTGCTAATGTTTTGGAACATCAATGTTCTCAGATAAACCTCTCTCTCTCTCTCTCTCTATATATATATATATATATATATATATATATATATATATATATATACACATATACATAGATACACACACACGCACACACACACACACACACACACACACACACACACACACACACACACAGTATACACACACACACACACACACACACACACACACACACACACACACACACACACACAGTATACACACACACACACACACACACACACACAGTATACACACACACACACACACACACACACACACACATATATATATATATATATATATATATATATATATATGGCATTACATTTTATCGAAAAAACATTTGTTTGAAAGTAGAAGTCATCAGTACAGCTGATTGAGCTTTACCAGCTTTTGCTGTGCAAGATCTCAGACCAGCAGGGATTGAGAAATGTGTCCGTACCCCACTTGTAAAGTGATCTTGGATTTAGAATACATATTTAGCAGATTTTAACAGGGAGTGTGGGGGTGCAGGGTGGCTTGCCCCTCCACAAAAAAGTGCCCCCAGTTTCATTATGTGAAGTTCAACTTTATGTGTATATATCTATAACTATATATATATATATATATATATATATATATATATATATATATATATATATAGATATATATATAGATATGGGTCTACTGTTTTTGGTCAAAGTTTCAGTACTTCGAACTTCACTTGTACGAACCCACTTGTTCGAAGTACTGAAACTTTGAAAACTGACTACAGAGATCACAATACAATGTGGAATGAGAATATTCCCTTTTCCTCACTGTAGTGTGATCTCGGAGTTGCCCCCCTGCAAAAGCATGTTTTTATTATATTTGTTTTATTTGTGATGTGATCAGGCACCTAGACTTCAGCGAAAGTGGACTTATGTTGAAGTGCACTTTTGCTGAAGTGGGGTTCTACTTTTCGTTTTCGGTCAAGTAAAAACAGAAACGAAGTAGCTGTGATACTCTGCAAACCCACTGTTATCCACCAGACACTAGAAATCTTTATCCACCAGACAGCAGGAATGTCCACCACATAATAAATATCTTTAGAATCCACAGCAGTAAAACTGCAGAAAACAGCAGGGCTCCCTTTTAACAAACTTGATTTCAGCAATTGGAACCTTAATGATGATATTCCAAACCTATGAAAGGAAATACAGAAAAAAAAAATACTTTTGCCAGGTGGTTTTCAGTCAAGTGACAATTCATTGTAAAGTAGTAGACCCATATATATATATATATATATATATATATATATATATATATATATATATATATAGTTATAGATATATATATATAAATATATATATATATATATATATATATGTATGGTTCCCTATAGGCTGATCGAGTTTTTCGAAACTTGAAATTATGATAGAGTTTTTGAAAGCCCAAAGCATTTTATTGTGTTTTTTTTTTTATGTTTGAGTTTTGGGAAACTTGATCATATGGTCTTGACCGTATATATATATATGTATATATGTATATTTTTATATATATATATATGTGTGCGTGTGTGTGTGTATATATATATATATATATATATATATATATATATATATATATATATATATATGCACACACACACACACACACACACACACACACACACACACACACACACATACACACACACACACACACACACACACACACACATATATATATATATATATATATATATATATATATATATATATATATATATATATATATGCACACACACATGGGATCCGTTTTAAATCTTGAAATACTGAAAGATCGACTTTCAGTATCTCGAGACTAAAATATCAAAAGTGTAGTTAATCGAAACTGCACTTTACAGAGTGTTACATTATCAAATCTGCTGGTGGTGTGGTGTGTTGTGGTTTGTTTATGGTGCATTGTGGTCTGGGAGTTGGATATGGCGGACGATGTGTGGCTGTGTACGGAGATTCATGTAGGTTGTAAATGTTTAAGGGTTTTGGGTAGGGTGTTTTGTTTCACACACACACACACACACACACACACACACACACACACACACACACACACACACACACACACACACACACACACACACACACACACACACACACACACACACACAGTATACACACAAAAACACACACTCCCACACACATGAATGAGAATTTACAGAATGCAGTGAAACAGCTGATGCAGTAAAACCATCCTATTTCTACTTTTGTGGTACCGGTCACTCTTGTTAAACCTCCATGACAGAGGACTGACAACTATAGTAACTCAAGACAAATAGTTGGGCAGAACTAAAGCTTTGGAATGACATATACAGTGGTCCGTGATGAGCTGGGCAGGTAAATAGAAAAGATACCTTAACCAGGTAAGCCCACTGAACAAGGTGTTCCTTTTGTGTGATGATTCAGGAGCAGAGTCACACAGTACATAAGTGGAGGGGAGGGACTCAAACTCTGTACCCTTGACTACACTAGTCCTCTGTGCTAACTCCCAAATTAGTAGTGCAAAAAGAAAATCAAGGTGGCACAGTGGTGCAGCAGATAGTGTTGTCACCTTAGAGCAAGAGGTTCTCTGGTTCAATTCTTGGCTGAAGTACCTTCAGTACAGAGTCTAAATGTCCTCCCTATGTTCACATGGGTTTTCTCTGGATGCTCCAGTTTTCTCCCACACTATAAGGACATGCATTAGGTTTGTGTGTGTGTGTGTGTGTGTGTGTGTGTGTGTGTGTGTGTGTGTGTGTGTGTGTGTGTTTGTGTCTGTGTGTGTGGTATGAAGCAAGGCTAGCCACCAGGTGGTGTGAATATTGGCTTTAGATAATTGTCATTGTTGAAGTGACACCCCAACCCAAGGTGAAAAAAGTGGTTATGGATGGATGGCTGCATTTAGAGTAAAATGAATATGCAGCCTTTTCCTGTATTCTGCACCATACTGTACATATCTTGGAGACAGAGAAAATAAAATGAAGGATGCATAACACTCAGCTCTGCAGAAATTTGCAGACTGCCCAGATTTTTCCCTCAAATTTTTGGTCTGTACCTCTTGAAATGTGAGGATTTCTGGTAAATTACTGAGATCATGAGCAGACAAGGTGATCCGCTGTGGCGACCCCTAATCGGGAAAAGCCGAAAGAAGAAAAAGAAGAAGAAAGTCATTAAATAATGACATACATTTCAGCTTCAGACATAATACCTGCAGAAAATGCACATTAATGCAAAACCTGTTCTTGTACGATCTTTCTAAATTTATAAGTGCAGTCTGTCTCTGACTTGTAGACTTTGCCTCACCAATACTTTTTCATTCGGACAAAGTTCTTGGGTAAAGAGGTTGAGAGGTAAGGATTTCAGTTTACGTTTCTAAGAGTTTCAGACTTCATATCCCTCATTTTGCCTGTTTGTATAATTCATTTTCTGTTTTGTATATTAATTTCACTTTACTAGTCCCTTTATCTGCAAGGTAAAACAGTCACGATTAAGGATATTTTGAATTCCAGGCTAGTTTCACCTTATTTGTTATTTATTTGTTTGCTTTTGTTGACCAGGAAAGTCTGACTGGGCAAAAATAGTCCCTTCTCAGCAAAAGCCCATGGAGAAAAGCTCTAGAAAATGTATGGAAAAGACAAATATGGTTATGGTCAGTGTCTCAGCATGTCGCAACGGGTAGTACACTTGCCTTTGGAGCTGGCAGACGAGAAAGCTGTGGGTTCTATTTCCACTCCAGGTGACTGGATTACTGACACTGCAGCGAACCATGTGGGGGTGGGGTGCAGTACTCCTGAGTGTGTCATCTTACAGATGAGACATTAAATTGATGCCACATTTGTGTTGGTAGTAGCTCAGGTGGACATAAAAGATCCCACGACACCTATCGAAAAGTGTAGGGAAAGGTCGCTAAGGCT
>NC_056747.1:1176231947-1176269447 GCF_019279795.1 Protopterus annectens | reverse complement strand
GTATTTGATTTTCTTATGGTCTTAATGTAAAAGTTATTAACTTATGAAAACACAAAAATCATTCCGCACCCAATTGATTTATTGCTTCATGCAAAAAAAATTTATTCCTGGATGCCATAATTCTTTACCTAAGTTTTATCATTTGGGTTGAATAAATTGGACCAAAAATGGAAAGTGTTTTTAACTAAGTTTTATTTCAGACCATGTTTGAGCAATGAATTAACAGTTTTTCAAATATGGAATGAAAATTCTTTTCCTCTTCGAAGGAGAACTAAAATGTAGCTGTTTAACTGATCTTGAGACATTGTAGGAATTAATTCTGATAATCTGGAACTATTACACTCAGACTGGCCTTGTGGTTCTATCATTGAACTGAAAGATAAATATATTCGTACCAATTGCTTTAATGCACTAAAAATAAAATGGCAATAAATTTCAATTAAGAAGACACAATAATGACACTTAGTAGTACTTAAAATTCCTTTAATGATAACCCCATTAATGTTTTTAAATTTCAGTACAGTTTTCATAAATGAAATCCGGGGAATTACTAGAATTTTCCTTAATATGAAACCTTAATCATTTATCTCCAAAAGTTCAATGAATTACTTTGTAATTACGCTACTCGAGAATTATATAACTCGGTTGAATAGCTGATATAAGGTTTCATAACTTGAAATTGCTAAAATTGATTTTTATAATATACAATATCTTCCGCCAATTTAAAATCACTTTCCTGTGAATTTAAATTTTCTTTGAGAACACAACCTGATAATGTTTAATTATCTAATTGGTTTTTTGCTGAATCTTGTCAAGGCCATGTTACGTATTTCATTTCTCTAAACATCCTTTTCTTCCAAGAAATCAGTATAAGTATGAAAGAAATTAAAATCTAATTCAAATATAGCTGTTTCTATTTTGCAAATACAAAAACTCTTTACTTCATTAAAACACATGATTTTATTAAAATTCTGCTATTCAGATTTAAAATGATTTCCAATTTAAAAATCACTTAAAAATGTATTTGCTAGCAGTTTAATAGTAAGTGACTCTAGTTTGCTATCGGTTCCAGTGTTAAATTACTTATCTTTTCTATATTCATTGCATCCTTTTTTTTCTAGCTAATCCTTGAATTGGACATTATCCATTATTATGATAACTAATCTTGACTTAACATGTCTTACATGAAAGCTACATCTTAAGCATGAAAATTCCATTTGAAAACTAGACTACATGGCATTTTAATGATTAGCTAAAATGCATTCAAATTCCATTAATTTGATTCACAATTTGTAAAGGTTCTTTATTTGATAGCATTTCATGGTTTTCCATTTTATGAAATTAATCTCATGGCATTTCTATTTAAAATTTGATACTATCTAAGGCCAAATCCATAAGAAACTAATTTTCAATTTGGTTTCTATTTATTATTGAACTAATTTAAAAAAGGGAACCATTATGCTATGAAATAATTTCAATGAACTCCATTTTAAACCAATACTAAGCAGTGCATTCCATTATGTTGAAGCAATTTGCAGGCTTTTACTTTGGAAGACTAACATGCATGGCATTCCATTATTATGATAATTAATCATGCATGGCATTCCATTATTATGATAGCTAATCTTGCATGGCATTCCATTATTATGATAGCTAATCTTTTATGGCATTCCATTATTTGATAGCTAATCTTGCATGGCATTCCATTATTATGATAGCTAATCTTGCATGGCATTCCATTATTATGATAACTAATCTTGCATGGCATTCCATTATTATGATAGCTAATCTTGCATGGCATTCCATTATTATGATAGCTAATCTTGCATGGTTCCATTATTATGATAACTAATCTTGCATGGCATTCCATTATTATGATAACTAATCTTGCATGGCATTCCATTATTATGATAGCTAATCTTGCATGGCATTCCATTATTATGATAACTAATCTTGCATGGCATTCCATTATTATGATAGCTAATCTTGCATGGCATTCCATTATTATGATAGCTAATCTTGCATGGCATTCCATTATTATGATAGCTAATCTTGCATGGCATTCCATTATTATGATAGCTAATCTTGCATGGCATTCCATTATTATGATAGCTAATCTTGCATGGCATTCCATTATTATGATAACTAATCTTGCATGGCATTCCATTATTATGATAACTAATCTTGCATGGCATTCCATTATTATGATAGCTAATCTTGCATGGCATTCCATTATTATGATAGCTAATCTTGCATGGCATTCCATTATTATGATAGCTAATCTTGCATGGCATTCCATTATTATGATAGCTAATCTTGCATGGCATTCCATTATTATGATAACTAATCTTGCATGGCATTCCATTATTATGATAGCTAATCTTGCATGGCATTCCATTATTATGATAGCTAATCTTTTATGGCATTCCATTATTATGATAGCTAATCTTGCATGGCATTCCATTATTATGATAGCTAATCTTGCATGGCATTCCATTATTATGATAGCTAATCTTGCATGGCATTCCATTATTATGATAGCTAATCTTGCATGGCATTCCATTATTATGATAGCTAATCTTGCATGGCATTCCATTATTATGATAGCTAATCTTGCATGGCATTCCATTATTATGATAACTAATCTTGCATGGCATTCCATTATTATGATAGCTAATCTTGCATGGCATTCCATTATTATGATAACTAATCTTGCATGGCATTCCATTATTATGATAGCTAATCTTGCATGGCATTCCATTATTATGATAGCTAATCTTGCATGGCATTCCATTATTATGATAACTAATCTTGCATGGCATTCCATTATTATGATAGCTAATCTTGCATGGCATTCCATTATTATGATAGCTAATCTTGCATGGCATTCCATTATTATGATAGCTAATCTTGCATGGCATTCCATTATTATGATAGCTAATCTTTTATGGCATTCCATTATTTGATAGCTAATCTTGCATGGCATTCCATTATTATGATAGCTAATCTTACATGGCATTCCATTATTATGATAGCTAATCTTGCATGGCATTCCATTATTATGATAGCTAATCTTGCATGGTTCCATTATTATGATAGCTAATCTTGCATGG
This sequence comes from Protopterus annectens, assembly GCF_019279795.1. Lineage (NCBI taxonomy): Eukaryota > Metazoa > Chordata > Ceratodontiformes > Protopteridae > Protopterus > Protopterus annectens. The sequence continues at coordinate 1,176,266,334 of NC_056747.1, read as the reverse complement.
CATTCCATTATTATGATAGCTAATCTTGCATGGCATTCCATTATTATGATAGCTAATCTTGCATGGTTCCATTATTATGATAGCTAATCTTGCATGGCATTCCATTATTATGATAGCTAATCTTGCATGGTTCCATTATTATGATAGCTAATCTTGCACGGTTCCATTATTATGATAGCTAATCTTGCATGGCATTCCATTATTATGATAGCTAATCTTGCATGGTTCCATTATTATGATAGCTAATCTTGCATGGTCCCATTATTATGATAGGTAATCTTGCATGGCATTCCATTATTATGATAGCTAATCTTGCATGGTTCCATTATTATGATAGCTAATCTTGCACGTTCCCATTTTTATGATAACTAATCTTGCATGGCATTCCATTATTATGATAGCTAATCTTGCATGGTTCCATTATTATGATAGCTAATCTTGCATGGTCCCATTATTATGATAGGTAATCTTGCATGGCATTACATTATTATGATAGCTAATCTTGCATGGTTCCATTATTATGATAGCTAATCTTGCACGGTCCCATTATTATGATAGCTAATCTTGCATGGCATTCCATTATTATGATAGCTAATCTTGCATGGTTCCATTATTATGATAGCTAATCTTGCATGGTCCCATTATTATGATAGGTAATCTTGCATGGCATTCCATTATTATGATAGCTAATCTTGCATGGTTCCATTATTATGATAGCTAATCTTGCACGGTTTCATTATTATGATAACTAATCTTGCATGGCATTCCATTATTATGATAGCTAATCTTGCATGGTTCCATTATTATGATAGCTAATCTTGCATGGTCCCATTATTATGATAGGTAATCTTGCATGGCATTACATTATTATGATAGCTAATCTTGCATGGTTCCATTATTATGATAGCTAATCTTGCACGGTTCCATTATTATGATAGCTAATCTTGCATGGTTCCATTATTATGATAGCTAATCTTGCATGGTTCCATTATTATGATAGCTAATCTTGCATGGTTCCATTATTATGATAGCTAATCTTGCATGGTTCCATTATTATGATAGCTAATCTTGCATGGTTCCATTATTATGATAGCTAATCTTGCATGGTTCCATTATTATGATAGCTAATCTTGCATGGTTCCATTATTATGATAGCTAATCTTGCATGGCATTCCATTATTATGATAGCTAATCTTGCATGGTTCCATTATTATGATAGCTAATCTTGCACGGTTCCATTATTATGATAGCTAATCTTGCATGGTTCCATTATTATGATAGCTAATCTTGCATGGTTCCATTATTATGATAGCTAATCTTGCATGGTTCCATTATTATGATAGCTAATCTTGCATGGCATTCCATTATTATGATAGCTAATCTTGCATGGTTCCATTATTATGATAGCTAATCTTGCATGGTTCCATTATTATGATAGCTAATCTTGCATGGTTCCATTATTATGATAGCTAATCTTGCATGGTTCCATTATTATGATAGCTAATCTTGCATGGTTCCATTATTATGATAGCTAATCTTGCATGGCATTCCATTATTATGATAGCTAATCTTGCATGGTTCCATTATTATGATAGCTAATCTTGCATGGTTCCATTATTATGATAGCTAATCTTGCATGGTTCCATTATTATGATAACTAATCTTGCATGGCATTCCATTATTATGATAGCTAATCTTGCATGGTTCCATTATTATGATAGCTAATCTTGCATGGTTCCATTATTATGATAGCTAATCTTGCATGGTTCCATTATTATGATAGCTAATCTTGCATGGTTCCATTATTATGATAGCTAATCTTGCATGGTTCCATTATTATGATAGCTAATCTTGCATGGTTCCATTATTATGATAGCTAATCTTGCATGGTTCCATTATTATGATAGCTAATCTTGCATGGTTCCATTATTATGATAGCTAATCTTGCATGGTTCCATTATTATGATAGCTAATCTTGCATGGTTCCATTATTATGATAGCTAATCTTGCATGGTTCCATTATTATGATAGCTAATCTTGCATGGTTCCATTATTATGATAGCTAATCTTGCATGGTTCCATTATTATGATAGCTAATCTTGCACGGTTCCATTATTATGATAGCTAATCTTGCATGGTTCCATTATTATGATAGCTAATCTTGCATGGCATTCCATTATTATGATAGCTAATCTTGCATGGTTCCATTATTATGATAGCTAATCTTGCATGGTTCCATTATTATGATAACTAATCTTGCATGGTTCCATTATTATGATAGCTAATCTTGCATGGTTCCATTATTATGATAGCTAATCTTGCATGGTTCCATTATTATGATAGCTAATCTTGCATGGCATTCCATTATTATGATAGCTAATCTTGCATGGTTCCATTATTATGATAGCTAATCTTGTATGGTTCCATTATTATGATAGCTAATCTTGCATGGTTCCATTATTATGATAGCTAATCTTGCATGGCATTCCATTATTATGATAGCTAATCTTGCATGGTTCCATTATTATGATAGCTAATCTTGCATGGCATTCCATTATTATGATAGCTAATCTTGCATGGTTCCATTATTATGATAGCTAATCTTGCATGGTTCCATTATTATGATAGCTAATCTTGCATGGTTCCATTATTATGATAGCTAATCTTGCATGGCATTACATTATTATGATAGCTAATCTTGCATGGTTCCATTATTATGATAGCTAATCTTGCACGGTTCCATTATTATGATAGCTAATCTTGCATGGTTCCATTATTATGATAGGTAATCTTGCATGGTTCCATTATTATGATAGCTAATCTTGCATGGTTCCATTATTATGATAGCTAATCTTGCATGGTTCCATTATTATGATAGCTAATCTTGCATGGTTCCATTATTATGATAGCTAATCTTGCATGGTTCCATTATTATGATAGCTAATCTTGCACGGTTCCATTATTATGATAGCTAATCTTGCATGGTTCCATTATTATGATATCTAATCTTGTATGGTTCCATTATTATGATAGCTAATCTTGCAAGGTTCCATTATTATGATAGCTAATCTTGCATGGTTCCATTATTATGATAGCTAATCTTGCATGGTTCCATTATTATGATAGCTAATCTTGCATGGTTCCATTATTATGATAGCTAATCTTGCATGGTTCCATTATTATGATAGCTAATCTTGCATGGTTCCATTATTATGATAGCTAATCTTGCATGGTTCCATTATTATGATAGCTAATCTTGCATGGTTCCATTATTATGATAGCTAATCTTGCATGGTTCCATTATTATGATAGCTAATCTTGCATGGTTCCATTATTATGATAGCTAATCTTGCATGGTTCCATTATTATGATAGCTAATCTTGCATGGTTCCATTATTATGATAGCTAATCTTGCATGGTTCCATTATTATGATAGCTAATCTTGCATGGTTCCATTATTATGATAGCTAATCTTGCATGGTTCCATTATTATGATAGCTAATCTTGCATGGTTCCATTATTATGATAGCTAATCTTGCACGGTTCCATTATTATGATAGCTAATCTTGCATGGTTCCATTATTATGATAGCTAATCTTGCACGGTTCCATTATTATGATAGCTAATCTTGCATGGTTCCATTATTATGATAGCTAATCTTGCATGGCATTCCATTATTATGATAGCTAATCTTGCATGGTTCCATTATTATGATAGCTAATCTTGCATGGTTCCATTATTATGATAGCTAATCTTGCATGGTTCCATTATTATGATAGGTAATCTTGCATGGTTCCATTATTATGATAGCTAATCTTGCATGGTTCCATTATTATGATAGCTAATCTTGTATGGTTCCATTATTATGATAGCTAATCTTGCATGGTTCCATTATTATGATAGCTAATCCTGCATGGCATTCCATTATTATGATAGCTTATCATGCATGGTTCCATTATTATGATAGCTAATCTTGCATGGTTCCATTGTTATGATAGCTAATCTTGCATGGTTCCATTATTATAATAGCTAATCTTGTATGGTTCCATTATTATGATAGCTAATCTTGCATGGTTCCATTATTATGATAGCTAATCTTGCATGGCATTCCATTATTATGATAGCTAATCTTGCATGGTTCCATTATTATGATAGCTAATCTTGCATGGTTCCATTATTATGATAGCTAATCTTGCATGGTTCCATTATTATGATAGCTAATCTTGCATGGTTCCATTATTATGATAGCTAATCTTGCATGGTTCCATTATTATGATAGCTAATCTTGCATGGCATTCCATTATTATGATAGCTAATCTTGCATGGTTCCATTATTATGATAGCTAATCTTGCATGGCATTCCATTATTATGATAGCTAATCTTGCATGGTTCCATTATTATGATAGCTAATCTTGCATGGTTCCATTATTATGATAGCTAATCTTGCACGGTTCCATTATTATGATAGCTAATCTTGCATGGTTCCATTATTATGATAGCTAATCTTGCATGGTTCCATTATTATGATAGCTAATCTTGCATGGCATTCCATTATTATGATAGCTAATCTTGCATGGTTCCATTATTATGATAGCTAATCTTGCATGGCATTCCATTATTATGATAGCTAATCTTGCATGGTTCCATTATTATGATAGCTAATCTTGCATGGTTCCATTATTATGATAGCTAATCTTGCATGGTTCCATTATTATGATAGCTAATCTTGCATGGCATTCCATTATTATGATAGCTAATCTTGCATGGTTCCATTATTATGATAGCTAATCTTGCATGGTTCCATTATTATGATAGCTAATCTTGCATGGTTCCATTATTATGATAGCTAATCTTGCATGGTTCCATTATTATGATAGCTAATCTTGCATGGTTCCATTATTATGATAGCTAATCTTGCATGGTTCCATTATTATGATAGCTAATCTTGCATGGCATTCCATTATTATGATAGCTAATCTTGCATGGTTCCATTATTATGATAGCTAATCTTGCATGGTTCCATTATTATGATAGCTAATCTTGCATGGCATTCCATTATTATGATAGCTAATCTTGCATGGTTCCATTATTATGATAGCTAATCTTGCATGGTTCCATTATTATGATAGCTAATCTTGCATGGCATTCCATTATTATGATAGCTTATCTTGCATGGTTCCATTATTATGATAGCTAATCTTGCATGGTTCCATTATTATGATAGCTAATCTTGCATGGTTCCATTATTATGATAGCTAATCTTGCATGGTTCCATTATTATGATAGCTTATCTTGCATGGTTCCATTATTATTATAACTAATCTTGCATGGTTCCATTATTATGATAGCTAATCTTGCACGGTTCCATTATTATGATAGCTAATCTTGCATGGTTCCATTATTATGATATCTAATCTTGTATGGTTCCATTATTATGATAGCTAATCTTGCAAGGTTCCATTATTATGATAGCTAATCTTGCATGGTTCCATTATTATGATAGCTAATCTTGCATGGTTCCATTATTATGATAGCTAATCTTGCATGGTTCCATTATTATGATAGCTAATCTTGCATGGTTCCATTATTATGATAGCTAATCTTGCATGGTTCCATTATTATGATAACTAATCTTGCATGGTTCCATTATTATGATAGCTAATCTTGCACGGTTCCATTATTATGATAGCTAATCTTGCATGGTTCCATTATTATGATAGCTAATCTTGCATGGTATTCCATTATTATGATAGCTAATCTTGCATGGTTCCATTATTATGATAGCTAATCTTGCATGGAATTCCATTATTATGATAGCTAATTTTGCATGGTCCATTATTATGATAGCTAATCTTGTATGGTTCCATTATTATGATAGCTAATCTTGCATGGTTCCATTATTATGATAGCTAATCTTGCATGGTTCCATTATTATGATAGCTTATCTTGCATGGTTCCATTATTATGATAGCTAATCTTGCATGGTTCCATTATTATGATAGCTAATCTTGCATGGTTCCATTATTATGATAGCTAATCTTGCATGGTTCCATTATTATGATAGCTAATCTTGCATGGTTCCATTATTATGATAGCTAATCTTGCATGGCATTCCATTATTATGATAACTAATCTTGCATGGCATTCCATTATTATGATAGCTAATCTTGCATGGTATTCCATTATTATGATAGCTAATCTTGCATGGCATTCCATTATTATGATAGCTAATCTTGCATGGCATTCCATTATTATGATAACTAATCTTGCATGGCATTCCATTATTATGATAGCTAATCTTGCATGGCATTCCATTATTATGATAGCTAATCTTGCATGGCATTCCATTATTATGATAACTAATCTTGCATGGCATTCCATTATTATGATAGCTAATCTTGCATGGTTCCATTATTATGATAGCTAATCTTGCATGGTTCCATTATTATGATAGCTAATCTTGCACGGTTCCATTATTATGATAGCTAATCTTGCACGGTTCCATTATTATGATAGCTAATCTTGCATGGCATTGCATTATTATGATAGCTAATCTTGCATGGTTCCATTATTATGATAGCTAATCTTGCATGGCATTCCATTATTATGATGGCTAATCTTGCATGGTTCCATTATTATGATAGCTAATCTTGCATGGTCCCATTATTATGATAGGTAATCTTGCATGGCATTACATTATTATGATAGCTAATCTTGCATGGTTCCATTATTATGATAGCTAATCTTGCATGGTCCCATTATTATGATAGGTAATCTTGCATGGCATTCCATTATTATGATAGCTAATCTTGCATGGTTCCATTATTATGATAGCTAATCTTGCATGGTCCCATTATTATGATAGGTAATCTTGCATGGCATTCCATTATTATGATAGCTAATCTTGCATGGTTCCATTATTATGATAGCTAATCTTGCATGGTTCCATTATTATGATAACTAATCTTGCATGGCATTCCATTATTATGATAGCTAATCTTGCATGGTTCCATTATTATGATAGCTAATCTTGCATGGTCCCATTATTATGATAGGTAATCTTGCATGGCATTCCATTATTATGATAGCTAATCTTGCATGGTTCCATTATTATGATAGCTAATCTTGCACGGTTCCATTATTATGATAGCTAATCTTGCATGGTTCCATTATTATGATAGCTAATCTTGCATGGTTCCATTATTATGATAGCTAATCTTGCATGGTTCCATTATTATGATAGCTAATCTTGCACGGTTCCATTATTATGATAGCTAATCTTGCATGGTTCCATTATTATGATAGCTAATCTTGCACGGTTCCATTATTATGATAGCTAATCTTGCATGGTTCCATTATTATGATAGCTAATCTTGCATGGCATTACATTATTATGATAGCTAATCTTGCATGGTTCCATTATTATGATAGCTAATCTTGCACGGTTCCATTATTATGATAGCTAATCTTGCATGCCATTCCATTATTATGATAGCTAATCTTGCATGGTTCCATTATTATGATAGCTAATCTTGCATGGTCCCATTATTATGATAGGTAATCTTGCATGGCATTACATTATTATGATAGCTAATCTTGCATGGTTCCATTATTATGATAGCTAATCTTGCACGGTTCCATTATTATGATAGCTAATCTTGCATGGTTCCATTATTATGATAGCTAATCTTGCATGGTTCCATTATTATGATAGCTAATCTTGCATGGTTCCATTATTATGATAGCTAATCTTGCATGGCATTCCATTATTATGATAGCTAATCTTGCATGGTTCCATTATTATGATAGCTAATCTTGCATGGTTCCATTATTATGATAGCTAATCTTGCATGGTTCCATTATTATGATAGCTAATCTTGCATGGCATTCCATTATTATGATAGCTAATCTTGCATGGTTCCATTATTATGATAGCTAATCTTGCATGGTTCCATTATTATGATAACTAATCTTGCATGGTTCCATTATTATGATAGCTAATCTTGCATGGCATTCCATTATTATGATAGCTAATCTTGCATGGTTCCATTATTATGATAGCTAATCTTGCATGGTTCCATTATTATGATAGCTAATCTTGCATGGTTCCATTATTATGATAGCTAATCTTGCATGGTTCCATTATTATGATAGCTAATCTTGCATGGCATTCCATTATTATGATAACTAATCTTGCATGGCATTCCATTATTATGATAGCTAATCTTGCATGGTTCCATTATTATGATAGCTAATCTTGCATGGTTCCATTATTATGATAGCTAATCTTGCATGGTTCCATTATTATGATAGCTAATCTTGCACGGTTCCATTATTATGATAGCTAATCTTGCATGGTTCCATTATTATGATAGCTAATCTTGCATGGTTCCATTATTATGATAGCTAATCTTGCATGGTTCCATTATTATGATAGCTAATCTTGCATGGCATTCCATTATTATGATAGCTAATCTTGCATGGTTCCATTATTATGATAGCTAATCTTGCATGGTTCCATTATTATGATAGCTAATCTTGCATGGCATTCCATTATTATGATAGCTAATCTTGCATGGTTCCATTATTATGATAGCTAATCTTGCATGGTTCCATTATTATGATAGCTAATCTTGCATGGTTCCATTATTATGATAGCTAATCTTGCATGGTTCCATTATTATGATAGCTAATCTTGCACGGTTCCATTATTATGATAGCTAATCTTGCATGGTTCCATTATTATGATAGCTAATCTTGCACGGTTCCATTATTATGATAGCTAATCTTGCATGGTTCCATTATTATGATAGCTAATCTTGCATGGTTCCATTATTATGATAGCTAATCTTGCATGGTTCCATTATTATGATAGCTAATCTTGCACGGTTCCATTATTATGATAGCTAATCTTGCATGGTTCCATTATTATGATAGCTAATCTTGCATGGTTCCATTATTATGATAGCTAATCTTGCATGGTTCCATTATTATGATAGCTAATCTTGCATGGCATTCCATTATTATGATAGCTAATCTTGCATGGTTCCATTATTATGATAGCTAATCTTGCACGGTTCCATTATTATGATAGCTAATCTTGCATGGTTCCATTATTATGATAGCTAATCTTGCATGGTTCCATTATTATGATAGCTAATCTTGCATGGTTCCATTATTATGATAGCTAATCTTGCATGGTTCCATTATTATGATAGCTAATCTTGCACGGTTCCATTATTATGATAGCTAATCTTGCATGGTTCCATTATTATGATAGCTAATCTTGCACGGTTCCATTATTATGATAGCTAATCTTGCATGGTTCCATTGTTATGATAGCTAATCTTGCATGGTTCCATTATTATTATATCTAATCTTGCATGGTTCCATTATTATGATAGCTAATCTTGCAAGGTTCCATTATTATGATAGCTAATCTTGCATGGTTCCATTATTATGATAGCTAATCTTGCATGGTTCCATTATTATGATAGCTAATCTTGCACGGTTCCATTATTATGATAGCTAATCTTGCATGGTTCCATTATTATGATAGCTAATCTTGCATGGTTCCATTATTATGATAGCTAATCTTGCATGGTTCCATTATTATTATATCTAATCTTGCATGGTTCCATTATTATGATAGCTAATCTTGCAAGGTTCCATTATTATGATAGCTAATCTTGCACGGTTCCATTATTATGATAGCTAATCTTGCATGGTTCCATTATTATGATAGCTAATCTTGCATGGCATTCCATTATTATGATAGCTAATCTTGCATGGTTCCATTATTATGATAGCTAATCTTGCATGGTTCCATTATTATGATAGCTAATCTTGCATGGTTCCATTATTATGATAGCTAATCTTGCATGGTTCCATTATTATGATAGCTAATCTTGCATGGTTCCATTATTATGATAGCTAATCTTGCATGGCATTCCATTATTATGATAGCTAATCTTGCATGGTTCCATTATTATGATAGCTAATCTTGCATGGTTCCATTATTATGATAGCTAATCTTGCATGGTTCCATTATTATGATAGCTAATCTTGCATGGCATTCCATTATTATGATAGCTAATCTTGCATGGTTCCATTATTATGATAGCTAATCTTGCATGGTTCCATTATTATGATAGCTAATCTTGCATGGTTCCATTATTATGATAGCTAATCTTGCATGGCATTCCATTATTATGATAACTAATCTTGCATGTTTCCATTATTATGATAGCTTATCTTGCATGGTTCCATTATTATGATAGCTAATCTTGCATGGCATTCCATTATTATGATAGCTAATCTTGCATGGTTCCATTATTATGATAGCTAATCTTGCATGGTTCCATTATTATGATAACTAATCTTGCATGGCATTCCATTATTATGATAGCTAATCTTGCATGGTTCCATTATTATGATAGCTAATCTTGCACGGTTCCATTATTATGATAGCTAATCTTGCACGGTTCCATTATTATGATAGCTAATCTTGCATGGCATTCCATTATTATGATAGCTAATCTTGCATGACATTCCATTATTATGATAGCTAATCTTGCATGGTTCCATTATTATGATAGCTAATCTTGCACGGTTCCATTATTATGATAGCTAATCTTGCATGGTTCCATTATTATGATAGCTAATCTTGCATGGTTCCATTATTATGATAGCTAATCTTGCATGGCATTCCATTATTATGATAGCTAATCTTGCATGGTTCCATTATTATGATAGCTAATCTTGTATGGTTCCATTATTATGATAGCTAATCTTGCATGGTTCCATTATTATGATAGCTAATCTTGCATGGCATTCCATTATTATGATAGCTTATCTTGCATGGTTCCATTATTATGATAGCTAATCTTGCATGGTTCCATTATTATGATAGCTAATCTTGCATGGTTCCATTATTATGATAGCTAATCTTGCATGGCATTCCATTATTATGATAGCTAATCTTGCACGGTTCCATTATTATGATAGCTAATCTTGCACGGTTCCATTATTATGATAGCTAATCTTGCATGGTTCCATTATTATGATAGCTAATCTTGCATGGCTCCATTATTATTATAGCTAATCTTGCATGGTTCCATTATTATGATAGCTAATCTTGCATGGCATTCCATTATTATGATAGCTAATCTTGCATGGTTCCATTATTATGATAGCTAATCTTGCATGGTTCCATTATTATGATAGCTAATCTTGCATGGTTCCATTATTATGATAGCTAATCTTGCATGGCATTCCATTATTATGATAGCTAATCTTGCATGGTTCCATTATTATGATAGCTAATCTTGCATGGTTCCATTATTATGATAGCTTATCTTGCATGGTTCCATTATTTTGATAGCTAATCTTGCATGACATTCCATTATTATGATAGCTAATCTTGTATGGTTCCATTATTATGATAGCTAATCTTGCATGGTTCCATTATTATGATAGCTAATCTTGCACGGTTCCATTATTATGATAGCTAATCTTGCATGGTTCCATTATTATGATAGCTAATCTTGCATGGTTCCATTATTATGATAGCTAATCTTGCATGGTTCCATTATTATGATAGCTAATCTTGCATGGTTCCATTATTATTATATCTAATCTTGCATGGTTCCATTATTATGATAGCTAATCTTGCAAGGTTCCATTATTATGATAGCTAATCTTGCACGGTTCCATTATTATGATAGCTAATCTTGCATGGTTCCATTATTATGATAGCTAATCTTGCATGGTTCCATTATTATGATAGCTAATCTTGCATGGCATTCCATTATTATGATAGCTAATCTTGCATGGTTCCATTATTATGATAGCTAATCTTGCATGGTTCCATTATTATGATAGCTAATCTTGCATGGTTCCATTATTATGATAGCTAATCTTGCATGGTTCCATTATTATGATAGCTAATCTTGCATGGTTCCATTATTATGATAGCTAATCTTGCATGGTTCCATTATTATGATAGCTAATCTTGCATGGTTCCATTATTATGATAGCTAATCTTGCATGGTTCCATTATTATGATAGCTAATCTTGCATGGTTCCATTATTATGATAGCTAATCTTGCATGGTTCCATTATTATGATAGCTAATCTTGCATGGTTCCATTATTATGATAGCTAATCTTGCATGGTTCCATTATTATGATAGCTAATCTTGCATGGTTCCATTATTATGATAGCTAATCTTGCATGGTTCCATTATTATGATAGCTAATCTTGCATGGTTCCATTGTTATGATAGCTAATCTTGCATGGAATTCCATTATTATGATAGCTAATCTTGCATGGTTCAGTCTTTATGATAGCTAATCTTGCATGGTTCCATTATTATGATAGCTAATCTTGCATGGTTCCATTATTATGATAGCTTATCTTGCATGGTTCCATTATTATGATAGCTAATCTTGCATGACATTCCATTATTATGATAGCTAATCTTGTATGGTTCCATTATTATGATAGCTAATCTTGCATGGTTCCATTATTATGATAGCTTATCTTGCATGGTTCCATTATTATGATAGCTAATCTTGCATGACATTCCATTATTATGATAGCTAATCTTGTATCGTTCCATTATTATGATAGCTAATCTTGCATGGTTCCATTATTATGATAGCTAATCTTGTATGGTTGCATTATTATGATAGCTAATCTTGCATGGCATTCCATTATTATGATAGCTAATCTTGCATGGCATTCCATTATTATGATAGCTAATCTTGCATGGTATTCCATTATTATGATAGCTAATCTTGCATGGTTCCATTATTATGATAGCTAATCTTGCATGGTTCCATTATTATGATAACTAATCTTGCATGGTTTCATTATTATGATAGCTAATCTTGCATTGTTCCATTATTATGATAGCTAATCTTGCATGGTTCCATTATTATGATAGCTAATCTTGCATGGCATTCCATTATTATGATGACTAATCTTGCATGGTTCCATTATTATGATAGCTAATCTTGCATGGTTCCATTATTATGATAGCTAATCTTGCATGGTTCCATTATTATGATAGCTAATCTTGCATGGTTCCATTATTATGATAACTAATCTTGCACGGTTCCATTATTATGATAACTAATCTTGCACTGTTCCATTATTATGATAGCTAATCTTGGACGGTTCCATTATTATGATAACTAATCTTGCATGGTTCCATTATTATGATAGCTAATCTTGCATGGTTCCATTATTATGATAGCTAATCTTGCATGGTTCCATTATTATGATAACTAATCTTGCATGGTTCCATTATTATGATAGCTAATCTTGCATGGTTCCATTATTATGATAACTAATCTTGCATGGTTCCATTATTATGATAGCTAATCTTGCATGGTTCCATTATTATGATAGCTAATCTTGCATGGTTCCATTATTATGATAGCTAATCTTGCATGGCATTGCATTATTATGATAACTAATCTTGCATGGTTCCATTATTATGATAACTAATCTTGCATGGTTCCGTTATTATGATAGCTAATCTTGCATGGCATTCCATTATTATGATAACTAATCTTGCATGGCATTCCATTATTATGATAGCTAATCTTGAATGGCATTCCATTATTATCATAGCTAATCTTGCATGCTTCCATTATTATGATAACTAATCTTGCATGGTTCCATTACTATGATAGCTAATCTTGCATGGTTCCATTATTATGATAGCTAATCTTGCATGGTTCCATTATTATGATAGCTAATCCTGCATGACATTCCATTATTATGATAGCTAATCTTGTATGGTTCCATTATTATGATAGATAATCTTGCATGGCATTCCATTATTATGATAGCTAATCTTGCACGGTTCCATTATTATGATAGCTAATCTTGCATGGTTCCATTATTATGATAACTAATCTTGCATGGCATTCCATTATTATGATAGCTAATCTTGCATGGCATTCCATTATTATGATAGCTAATCTTGCATGGTTCCATTATTATGATAGCTAATCTTGCACGGTTCCATTATTATGATAACTAATCTTGCATGGCATTCCATTATTATGATAGCTAATCTTGCATGGTTCCAATATTATGATAGCTAATCTTGCATGGTTCCATTATTATGATAGCTAATCTTGCATGGTTCCATTATTATGATAGCTAATCTTGCATGACATTCCATTATTATGATAGCTAATCTTGTATGGTTCCATTATTATGATAGCTAATCTTGCATGGTTGCATTATTATGATAGCTAATCTTGCACGGTTCCATTATTATGATAACTAATCTTGCATGGCATTCCATTATTATGATAGCTAATCTTGCATGGTTCCAATATTATGATAGCTAATCTTGCATGGTTCCATTATTATGATAGCTAATCTTGCATGGTTCCATTATTATGATAGCTAATCTTGCATGACATTCTATTATTATGATAGCTAATCTTGTATGGTTCCATTATTATGATAGCTAATCTTGCATGGTTCCATTATTATGATAGCTAATCTTGCACGGTTCCATTATTATGATAACTAATCTTGCATGGCATTCCATTATTATGATAGCTAATCTTGCATGGTTCCAATATTATGATAGCTAATCTTGCATGGTTCCATTATTATGATATCTAATCTTGCATGGTTCCATTATTATGATAGCTAATCTTGCATGACATTCCATTACTATGATAGCTAATCTTGTATGTTATTCCATTATTATGATAGCTAATCTTGCATGGTTCCATTATTATGATAGCTAATCTTGCATGACATTCCATTATTATGATAGCTAATCTTGCATGGTTCCATTATTATGATAGCTTATCTTGCATGATTCCATTATTATGATAGCTAATCTTGCATGACATTCCATTATTATGATAGCTAATCTTGCATGGTTCCATTATTATGATAGCTAATCTTGCATGACATTCCATTATTATGATAGCTAATCTTGCATGGCATTCCATTATTATGATAGCTAATCTTGCATGGTTCCATTATTATGATAGCTAATCTTGCATGGTTCCATTATTATGATAGCTTATCTTGCATGGTTCCATTATTATGATAGCTAATCTTGCATGACATTCCATTATTATGATAGCTAATCTTGTATGGTTCCATTATTATGATAGCTAATCTTGCATGGTTCCATTATTATGATAGCTAATCTTGTATGGTTCCATTATTATGATAGCTAATCTTGCATGGCATTCCATTATTATGATGGCTAATCTTGCATGGTTCCATTATTATGATAACTAATCTTGCATGGTTCCATTATTATGATAGCTAATCTTGCATGGCATTCCATTATTATGATAGCTAATCTTGTATGGTTCCATTATTATGATAGCTAATCTTGCATGGTTCCATTATTATGATAGCTAATCTTGCATGGTTCCATTATTATGATAGCTAATCTTGCATGGCATTCCATTATTATGATAGCTAATCTTGTATGGTTCCATTATTATGATAGCTAATCTTGCATGGTTCCATTATTATGATAGCTAATCTTGCATGGTTCCATTATTATGATAGCTAATCTTGCATGGTTCCATTATTATGATAGCTAATCTTGCATGGTTCCATTATTATGATAGCTAATCTTGCATGGTTCCATTATTATGATAGCTAATCTTGCATGGTTCCATTATTATGATAGCTAATCTTGCATGGCATTCCATTATTATGATAGCTAATCTTGCATGGTTCCATTATTATGATAACTAATCTTGCATGGTTCCATTATTATGATAGCTAATCTTGCATGGTTCCATTATTATGATAGCTAATCTTGCATGGTTCCATTATTATGATAGCTAATCTTGCATGGTTGCATTATTATGATAGCTAATCTTGCACGGTTCCATTATTATGATAACTAATCTTGCATGGCATTCCATTATTATGATAGCTAATCGTGCATGGTTCCATTATTATGATAGCTAATCTTGCATGGCATTGCATTATTATGATAACTAATCTTGCATGGTTCCATTATTATGATAGCTAATCTTGCATGGTTCCGTTATTATGATAGCTAATCTTGCATGGCATTCCATTATTATGATAACTAATCTTGCATGGCATTCCATTATTATGATAGCTAATCTTGCATGGCATTCCATTATTATGATAGCTAATCTTGCATGCTTCCATTATTATGATAACTAATCTTGCATGGTTCCATTACTATGATAGCTAATCTTGCATGGTTCCATTATTATGATAGCTAATCTTGCATGGTTCCATTATTATGATAGCTAATCCTGCATGACATTCCATTATTATGATAGCTAATCTTGTATGGTTCCATTATTATGATAGCTAATCTTGCATGGCATTCCATTATTATGATAGCTAATCTTGCACGGTTCCATTATTATGATAGCTAAACTTGCATGGTTCCATTATTATGATAACTAATCTTGCATGGCATTCCATTATTATGATAGCTAATCTTGCATGGCATTCCATTATTATGATAGCTAATCTTGCATGGTTCCATTATTATGATAGCTAATCTTGCACGGTTCCATTATTATGATAACTAATCTTGCATGGCATTCCATTATTATGATAGCTAATCTTGCATGGTTCCAATATTATGATAGCTAATCTTGCATGGTTCCATTATTATGATAGCTAATCTTGCATGGTTCCATTATTATGATAGCTAATCTTGCATGACATTCCATTATTATGATAGCTAATCTTGTATGGTTCCATTATTATGATAGCTAATCTTGCATGGTTGCATTATTATGATAGCTAATCTTGCACGGTTCCATTATTATGATAACTAATCTTGCATGGCATTCCATTATTATGATAGCTAATCTTGCATGGTTCCAATATTATGATAGCTAATCTTGCATGGTTCCATTATTATGATAGCTAATCTTGCATGGTTCCATTATTATGATAGCTAATCTTGCATGACATTCTATTATTATGATAGCTAATCTTGTATGGTTCCATTATTATGATAGCTAATCTTGCATGGTTCCATTATTATGATAGCTAATCTTGCACGGTTCCATTATTATGATAACTAATCTTGCATGGCATTCCATTATTATGATAGCTAATCTTGCATGGTTCCAATATTATGATAGCTAATCTTGCATGGTTCCATTATTATGATATCTAATCTTGCATGGTTCCATTATTATGATAGCTAATCTTGCATGACATTCCATTACTATGATAGCTAATCTTGTATGTTATTCCATTATTATGATAGCTAATCTTGCATGGTTCCATTATTATGATAGCTAATCTTGCATGACATTCCATTATTATGATAGCTAATCTTGCATGGTTCCATTATTATGATAGCTTATCTTGCATGATTCCATTATTATGATAGCTAATCTTGCATGACAATCCATTATTATGATAGCTAATCTTGCATGGTTCCATTATTATGATAGCTAATCTTGCATGACATTCCATTATTATGATAGCTAATGTTGCATGGCATTCCATTATTATGATAGCTAATCTTGCACGGTTCCATTATTATGATAGCTTATCTTGTATGGTTCCATTATTATGATAGCTAATCTTGCATGGTTCCATTATTATGATAGCTTATCTTGCATGGTTCCATTATTATGATAGCTAATCTTGCATGACATTCCATTATTATGATAGCTAATCTTGTATGGTTCCATTATTATGATAGCTAATCTTGCATGGTTCCATTATTATGATAGCTAATCTTGTATGGTTCCATTATTATGATAGCTAATCTTGCATGGCATTCCATTATTATGATAGCTAATCTTGCATGGCATTCCATTATTATGATAGCTAATCTTGCATGGTATTCCATTATTATGATAGCTAATCTTGCATGGTTCCATTATTATGATAGCTAATCTTGCATGGCATTCCATTATTATGATGGCTAATCTTGCATGGTTCCATTATTATGATAACTAATCTTGCATGGTTCCATTATTATGATAGCTAATCTTGCATGGCATTCCATTATTATGATAGCTAATCTTGTATGGTTCCATTATTATGATAGCTAACCTTGCATGGTTCCATTATTATGATAGCTAATCTTGCATGGTTCCATTATTATGATAGCTAATCTTGCATGGCATTCCATTATTATGATAGCTAATCTTGTATGGTTCCATTATTATGATAGCTAATCTTGCATGGTTCCATTATTATGATAGCTAATCTTGCATGGTTCCATTATTATGATAACTAATCTTGCATGGTTCCATTATTATGATAGCTAATCTTGCATGGTTCCATTATTATGATAGCTAATCTTGCATGGTTCCATTATTATGATAGCTAATCTTGCATGGTTGCATTATTATGATAGCTAATCTTGCACGGTTCCATTATTATGATAACTAATCTTGCATGGCATTCCATTATTATGATAGCTAATCTTGCATGGTTCCAATATTATGATAGCTAATCTTGCATGGTTCCATTACTATGATAGCTAATCTTGCATGGTTCCATTATTATGATAGCTAATCTTGCATGACATTCTATTATTATGATAGCTAATCTTGTATGGTTCCATTATTATGATAGCTAATCTTGCATGGTTCCATTATTATGATAGCTAATCTTGCACGGTTCCATTATTATGATAACTAATCTTGCATGGCATTCCATTATTATGATAGCTAATCTTGCATGGTTCCAATATTATGATAGCTAATCTTGCATGGTTCCATTATTATGATAGCTAATCTTGCATGGTTCCATTATTATGATAGCTAATCTTGCATGACATTCCATTACTATGATAGCTAGTCTTGTATGTTATTCCATTATTATGATAGCTAATCTTGCATGGTTCCATTATTATGATAGCTAATCTTGCATGACATTCCATTATTATGATAGCTAATCTTGCATGGTTCCATTATTATGATAGCTTATCTTGCATGATTCCATTATTATGATAGCTAATCTTGCATGACATTCCATTATTATGATAGCTAATCTTGCATGGTTCCATTATTATGATAGCTAATCTTGCATGACATTCCATTATTATGATAGCTAATCTTGCATGGCATTCCATTATTATGATAGCTAATCTTGCACGGTTCCATTATTATGATAGCTTATCTTGTATGGTTCCATTATTATGATAGCTAATCTTGCATGGTTCCATTATTATGATAGCTTATCTTGCATGTTTCCATTATTATGATAGCTAATCTTGCATGACATTCCATTATTATGATAGCTAATCTTGTATGGTTCCATTATTATGATAGCTAATCTTGCATGGTTCCATTATTATGATAGCTAATCTTGTATGGTTCCATTATTATGATAGCTAATCTTGCATGGCATTCCATTATTATGATAGCTAATCTTGCATGACATTCCATTATTATGATAGCTAATCTTGTATGGTTCCATTATTATGATAGCTAATCTTGCATGGTTCCATTATTATGATAGCTAATCTTGTATGGTTCCATTATTATGATAGCTAATCTTGTATGGTTCCATTATTATGATAGCTAATCTTGCATGGTTCCATTATTATGATAGCTAATCTTGTATGGTTCCATTATTATGATAGCTAATCTTGCATGGCATTCCATTATTATGATAGCTAATCTTGCATGGTATTCCATTATTATGATAGCTAATCTTGCATGGTTCCATTATTATGATAGCTAATCTTGCATGGCATTCCATTATTATGATAGCTAATCTTGCATGGTTCCATTATTATGATAACTAATCTTGCATGGTTCCATTATTATGATAGCTAATCTTGCATGGCATTCCATTATTATGATAGCTAATCTTGTATGGTTCCATTATTATGATAGCTAATCTTGCATGGTTCCATTATTATGATAGCTAATCTTGCATGGTTCCATTATTATGATAGCTAATCTTGCATGGCATTCCATTATTATGATAGCTAATCTTGTATGGTTCCATTATTATGATAGCTAATCTTGCATGGTTCCATTATTATGATAGCTAATCTTGCATGGTTCCATTATTATGATAACTAATCTTGCATGGTTCCATTATTATGATAGCTAATCTTGCATGGTTCCATTATTATGATAGCTAATCTTGCATGGTTCCATTATTATGATAGCTAATCTTGCATGGCATTCCATTATTATGATAACTAATCTTGCATGGTTCCATTATTATGATAGCTAATCTTGCATGATTCCATTACTATGATAGCTAATCTTGCACGGTTCCATTATTATGATAGCTTATCTTGCATGGTTCCATTATTATGAAAGATAATCTTGCATGACATTCCATTATTATGATATCTAATCTTGTATGGTTCCATTATTATGATAGCTAATCTTGCATGGCATTCCATTATTATGATAGCTAATCTTGCACGGTTCCATTATTATGATAGCTAATCTTGCATGGTTCCATTATTATGATAACTAATCTTGCATGGCATTCCATTATTATGATAGCTAATCTTGCATGGCATTCCATTATTATGATAGCTAATCTTGCATGGTTCCATTATTATGATAGCTAATCTTGCACGGTTCCATTATTATGATAACTAATCTTGCATGGCATTCCATTATTATGATAGCTAATCTTGCATGGTTCCAATATTATGATAGCTAATCTTGCATGGTTCCATTATTTTGATAGCTAATCTTGCATGGCATTCCATTATTATGATAGCTAATCGTGCATGGTTCCATTATTATGATAGCTAATCTTGCATGGTTCCATTATTATGATAGCTAATCTTGCATGGCATTCCATTATTATGATAGCTAATCTTGCATGGCATTCCATTATTATGATAACTAATCTTGCATGGCATTCCATTATTATGATAGCTAATCTTGCATGGCATTCCATTATTATGATAGCTAATCTTGCATGGCATTCCATTATTATGACAGCTAATCTTGCATGGCATTCCATTATTATGATAGCTAATCTTGCATGGTTCCATTATTATGATAACTAATCTTGCATGGCATTCCATTATTATGATAGCTAATCTTGCACGGTTCCATTATTATGATAGCTAATCTTGCACGGTTCCATTATTATGATAGCTAATCTTGCATGGTTCCATTATTATGATAGCTAATCTTGCATGGCATTCCATTATTATGATAGCTAATCTTGCATGGTTCCAATATTATGATAGCTAATCTTGCATGGTTCCATTATTTTGATAGCTAATCTTGCATGGCATTCCATTATTATGATAGCTAATCGTGCATGGTTCCATTATTATGATAGCTAATCTTGCATGGTTCCATTATTATGATAGCTAATCTTGCATGGCATTCCATTATTATGATAGCTAATCTTGCATGGCATTCCATTATTATGATAACTAATCTTGCATGGCATTCCATTATTATGATAGCTAATCTTGCATGGCATTCCATTATTATGATAGCTAATCTTGCATGGCATTCCATTATTATGATAGCTAATCTTGCATGGCACTCCATTATTATGATAGCTAATCTTGCACGGTTCCATTACTATGATAGCTAATCTTGCACAGTTCCATTATTATGCCATATGGAAAAAATAAGTAGTTTGGCAGTGCAGCACAGAGGGTTTAGGCTCTGAACTTCTAAGACATTATCTAGCACGTCTTCTCACCCAGTCATCACTTCCCCTTTTCCCATTGAACAACGTATATTTACCCCCTTTCTTTTTTCTTCAGCCACAACAACTCAAGAAATTGAAAAACATTAGACCAAATATCTGATGACTCTCCACCTTGCCTGGATAAATTCCACATCTAGTTTATAAAAAATGGGTACAGAAAAGGCACCTACTACTAAATAGAAATAAAACAAAAGCTGTGTTATTCTGAACTCACCAAAATCTCATATCAGTAGCCCGTGACTAGCCTATCCATCAAAATAACCATGATAAACCAATAACTACAAGCCATTTCTGGTACCAGTATGTTTGGTTTAACCAATATTTTTATTTTCAACAGCACATGAAGAGAACTGGGGCTAAAAATTAACTAACTACTTTTCTAGTCAACAAAGATTTCCAACTTTCTCACACCAAAAGGTACAAGTGGAATCTGTAAAGGTATTTTTAGCACAACTAGAATGTTCTGTCCCTGTCATCACTCCATCATCTAAAACTAACTTTTCAACCCTACAAGCAATTAACGACCGTATATGTAGGTTTATTCCCCAAACAAGAAAACTCTTTTACTCCATCCAAAGCAAAATACCTACCTGTAAAACCTGTCCCATTTAGTATGCGACTCCCGCTTTTCAGACTGTTAAAACTGGAGTCCAAGTCTATATTATATCCTAGAAAACTGAATTTGCTGAACTGCATCTACATCAGAAATGCAGTTCAGCGAACTGATAATAGTGAAATTGCGGTAGTGCGATCTCGGAGTTGGTATATATAATTGGCGATAAAATAATATAGACTCCTGGAGACCTTCCCATTTCTAAATGGCTTTCACGTACCTAGATCCTCCGTCTGTCAGCTTTGGTCAAGTCAGTCCAGGAGTCTCACTCCAAGCACCACACACTGCAAGCAGTATGTATTGCCGACCACAGCTTCCTTTCCAAAATCCCACCACAATCTACCATATCTTTAAAATGCATTTTACAAATATACTTTACAATTGAACTATTTCACTCATTCCTTCAGATACACCTCACTACCCCCAAACCCCTTTCTCTCCCTCTCTTTTTTCTTTCTAAGTTATTGCTCTGTAAATGCTGTCTATAGTTTCTTTAAAACAGTATTTTCAGTCACTGCATTATATTGCAGTTTTTATGCACATGCATAGATGCACACCTCAAAACTATGAACATGCTGTTAAGATTCATCCTTCACCTTTGTGGCTATACTAAGAAACATCTGTGTTTTGTGAAGCTTCTCAATAAACGTCTTGCTTATTGTTTGCATGGATTGTAAAATCTCTCATGTCAGAAGTTTAAATCGCGAATAATTTCCATTTCTTTGTATGCATTGTATTGTACTTATGCATGCTAAGTGTACAAATGTCTTATACTCAGTGGTCAGGCCTGAAAATTGTCCAGAAGGATCAATGATATACCTGAAAATAAATGTAAACAAATAAATAACCAATACACACATACATAAATCAATCATAAGCCTGTAGTACTGCGACTGAGTCTTTCAGTCTGAATTGGCTTTCTGCATGAATCTGAGAAGATTGTTTAGCCAAATTATTCCTAACAGATTGCCTGGGAGGCTGAAAACATAAATGGGTCGCATTTAATAATTCAGCATTCATTAGCTTCAGGCCATGAGGTTCATGAGAGATGTAGGAAAATACAAAAAAAAATTATCATTATTGCTGTAAAAGCAATATTTTTTAACATTCTTCCAGTATATATTATCAGCAATGTGCTTATTTTGATACTGCAATATTTATTTTGTCCCCTACTATAGCAAATTGCATGAAAATAGTATATACTTTCATGAATGAACGTTTTCCAGAAATATTGTATAGAGTGAATAGAAGTTTGAATTGCAGTTTATTTCTCAAACTGTTAGAATGTGTACATAGCTTAATAAACACCGCACTCGTACTACCTTTGCATTTAACAAGCACCTGTGATACATGTGCTGCTACCCATCTCGGGTGCCTATCAGTTCGTCGAAACTTCAGCAGTTCGAACACCATATGTTCGAACTGTGAAGTTCGAAAACTGATTATCGTGAAGCCGCGGAACACCGAATTCTTTCCCAGGGAAAGAATTTGTTGGGCCGTTTCTGTGGCTTCGCGATTTTCAGCACTGTGGTGGAAAGTTATGGGTCAAGTTCAGGTAAGTGTGCGATTGTGTGGACGTTAGGGTTAGGGTGCGGCTTAGGTGAGTCAGGGTTAGGACGTGGGTGAGGTGGGTGTGCGATAGTGACAGACTTTAGGGTTAGGGTGGGATAGGTGAGTTAGGGTTAAGGCACGGGTCAGGTGAGTGTGCGATAGTGACGGACCTTAGGGTTAAGGTTTGGGTTAAGGTAAGGGGATAGATAGTAGTGTATGTACAGTTTACTGTAGGGTTAGATGTAGGATTTTAAGTGTATGTGTGTGGATTGCTGTTTTTTTGGTGTGCTTGTGTTGTGTGTGTGTTTCTTGGAACAGCAATTTTTTTCCCTGGGAAAAAAATCGTTGTTCTAAGCCTTCGATGGTTTTGCACTTCGAGGTTAGAAGTTTGAACATATGGTGTTCGAACTTCTGCTGTTTCGATGAAGTGAAATAGACCCCCTATCTCTGTACTCCTCATGCACCTCCTCACCCACCTGCTATAGTCCAGACAGACAAGTTTAATTTAATATGCCCTTTAACTTTAACCCTTCATTACTAATCCTCACATCTATTTAGCTGTAACCATTTTGCCACAAACCTACTCATCAAGAGCCTCAGACTGAGGTTTCTCTCACTGAGTATCTTACTCTTTGAAGAAACGGAGTTGTCGAGCCCCATTTTACTGAGAACTATCATGGATAATGACGAAAACTTCTCTGTATACAGATCTGTGCTTCTCTACAGAGATTGGACTGTTCCCCTTTCTCAGCTATGGGATAGACTTGGCTTTGGTACATATAAATAGCAGGTAGCATGGGAGGGTGCTGTCCCACTTATTGGGGAGGGTGCAGTGGGCTCGTCCCCCAACACAAAAACACTTTTTTTTTGTTTTACTGTTATTTTGCTAAAATTGAGATGTGGTATGTTGACTTAATAGCTTTATGACCAGCTGGTCCTGTTGCCATGTTCAAGTCAATGAATTTATGCTCAACTAGTTGACTGAAAGAATGGGCCACAGCCATCAGTTATCTCATGTATTCTATACCAATACCCTATTATTCAGCAAGTCTGTCGTCCACATTTTTTGTCATGTTAGCAGACTGTGGGTAGCTTCTGCCTCTTTCATGCTTCTATCTTTACATAAGAAGGCCAGACCAGTACCCTCTGATGTACTACCATACATCCCAGCTCATCATAGATCGGGTGAAAACTGGTACTGTTTCATCACGGAGACTGGCATCCATAGATAACACCATCACCAGTAAGTACAGCATAGTGACATGGCACTAAAGACAGCATATTAAGATAGCCACAGTCATAAGAGCTCACATTTATGAAAACTGCATACCTAAATAAAGTAGCAAGTATGTTACCTAACTTAGAACCCTGGCTGGCCAGGATTTTGATCTAGTTATTCTAACCATTTACATAACAACTGCAGATAAAGGCTAGACTATCAGAAAATAAAAACAATATTACCGCAGAAATGCAAGCGTCACGGAAAACACTTTTGTTAAAATTAAGACTAAGCACTTTCTCCCATCATAGTCAAAGGGCTTCATCACAGTAAAACCTTAAGTATACACATTTAATTTTATCCTATTAACTATCACATGACACAACAATCAATCAAATACATTGTGGAAAAAACAGCAGCAATTAATGTCATCTGGTATTTTTCTAATCAAACCTAGTAAGAAATCGTGTGCATTCCAAAGTATTACAAACTTTGAAAAGTGCCCCTCATAAATGTTGCAATGTTAAAATTCTTTGCAAGATATAATAATGCACATTAAATACACCATCTTAAATAAATATGTAAATACATACATTCAAATAGTCAAAACTTCCTAACTTATAATAAAATTATTACTTGAAATATATACATTCCAGCCAGCATCTAGACCTCTATACAACAATCCTAATTCTTTGGGTGGGTTTACACACCATACATGCCCTAAGTTTTAAGATGCTGGAAACAGAGCAATGATCATTAATACCAGGGGATCATATGGCATTTGATCTCAACTGCCAAACTTTTTCCCTGTTTTCTAAAATACTTTTAAAGTCATCACCCCTTTCAATTGGATCAACCTTATCAATAATAAAAAATAAAAACCTTTTTAAATTATTACAATCTCTCAAATGCATATAAACGGCATTGTTTTTTTTTTTTTATTATTTTAAAGTCCCTGGTATGTTCAGCAATATGATCTTTTAACCTTCTTCTGGTCTTGCCCACATAGAATGCTTAACACTCCATGCAAGTTGCCACCATTTTTTATGTTGCAATTGCAATGTCCAGGGCATTAAATAGATCTATCATAACCCTGAATCGACACATAAGGTCCATCATTAATATATCTGCAGAATTTACATGTTCCACATTTGTACATTCTGGACCTCAACACATCAGGATTAACCAACCCGTGACTCTCAAACCAGCCTTTCAAATTTTTGCCCCTACTGTAGGTAACGTGTGGCTTGTCCCTCAAATAAACCGTAAGCTCAGGAGATATTATTAAATTCCAAAATGTATTTAAAATAGTTACTATTGATGACAGATTGTTGTTATATTGAATAACCATTGTTCCACATTTATTCTGACCCTGTTTAAATGCCCTTAACATGTCAGTTGATTTAAATGTGATCCCAGCCTTTAAAATAGGGGCAAACCTGGAGTGGCATTTTCTCAAAAGTTCATTTCTAGATTTGGTTAATAAACATATGGGATAACCTCTATCTTTAAACATTCCTGTCAAAATAGTCATCTCTTCAAAAAGCTTAGCATTCTCACTAACCAATCTTGAGAGCCTCACCATCTGTCCCTTTACCACACTTTTCTTCTGATAAAATGGTGGCAACTGTCAAAATGTAAAAGGCCATTCAAATAAGTCTTTTTACGAAATATATTGGAAGCAAATAAACCAGTTGCTAAATCTTTGTACAAACAAAATGTCAAGGAAGTCAATCTTCTGTGCATGTGTTTTGTATGTAAACCTCAAGAAGGTAGTGGTACCATTCAAATACTGGATGAATTCAGGAATATCCTGGGGACTACTTTTCCATAAAATGAGGATGTCATCCTAAAATATGAGGTATAAAACTACATTAGACATAAGAGGGAAATACAAAAACCTCCTCAAATTCTGCTAAAACTAAATTCACATATAACCGGTGCACATTTAGTGCCCATGGCTACTCCTGATGTCTAAAGGTAAAACTCCACTTCAAAAAAATAAAAAAATATATTGTTTAAAGCTAACTCCTTCAAATTCACTATCATGTTAATTTTAGTGTTAGTTAAACCTTCCGTTTCGTACTATATATTGCAAAAAAATACTACACCAATGCCATGAGGAATAACCAAAAACAGATTAATAATGTCAATAGTTAAAAAGCAAATTCATTATCACAAGTCACACTTCTCAATAAATCAAAGCGATGCCAAAAATCTCGTAAAATTTATGACGTGGCTTCCAATATATGCTTGCAATAAAAATCTATGTAGGTAGGTAGGGGCTCTGTTTTAGAGCTCATGGCTGTTACAATGGGTCTAAATGGTGGATCAGTTTCATTTTTGTGTATTTTAGAGATAACCTGTGCAGCAGTAATACTGGGTGCCTGGCAATCTACTGGTATTGTGACTGGTCCTTTGGGGGGAGGGGTAAAGTTAGTACTGAATCTGTCGGACAGTATATTGGCAATATCTGTTGGCTCAGTATAAGAGGTACCATTGTGCAGTAGCTCAGAGCAAATCTGGGTATTGCCATGGAGATTCTTTACATAACTATAGAAGGCCTTGTGGTTGTCTTTACTATCTGCTGTAATTCTGTTTTCAGAGCTAGCTTTAGAGGATTTGATGAGGGATCTCAACTTTTTGTTGAGGCTGATAAGGGAGTTTTTCCAGTCTTGGAACTTCACCTTATGCCACAGCAGTTTCTTCCTTCTGTTGTAGAGTTTATTTATGGCAGGGACCACTAGATTGGCTTCCATTTTTTGGAGGAGAGCGTCTTGGTTCAATTGGGTATGGCGAGATCCATGCAGTTGTGTAAGTGTTCGTACAGTGCATTGTTGTATGATTTGGCAGTCATGCAACTATTCTCCATTTGCATGGGTGCCATGAAGTTAGCCACCTCTGTTTTTAGGAGTCCAAAGTTAGCTTTGGAGAAGTTTTTCATGGTGGTTACCTTTGCGGGGATGGGGGAGGGATGTGGATTTCCAAGATGATTAGTTTGTGGTCGGATCTAACCAGGGAGGAGTTGACTATTAGTTTAGAGCAATGGTTGCCCTTGTCAGTAATGACCAGGTCAAAGATGTTGCTACCTCTACTGGGGGTAAGAACAAGCTGGTCCAGGGCATTGGAATTAATGAATTCCAGGAAATGTTGGTCAAGTGTATTGGTACATGAGTAGTTTTCCCAGTTAATGGAGGGGTAGTTGAAGTCGCCCAGTATGAGACTGTTAGGTTGGACCCTGATATTCTCCAGGGTGCTTAGGAACATGGAGTGTGAATCTTGGGACATGGTTGGGGACCTGTAGCAGGCTATGACCTGAGTCACTGTCTTACCCAATGTTAGCTGCACCTGAAGTATCTCAGATGCGTTATGTTGGGCTACCAGTCTGGAGCTGTGCCCATCCTTTATGAATATGGAAACACCATCACCTTTGGAGCTTCAGTCCAAGTTCTGGGGCCGAAATTGTGGAATGTGTTATAGCCTGGTAGTGCAGGGGTGCTTTCTGCTGCCTTGAACCAGGTCTCTGTTACAGAACAAATGTCGATGTTCTCCATTTTAAGGAGTGCTTTGAGTGAGTGCATTTTGAGAATTAGACTTCTAGCGTTTAGCAGCATGACCCTCAGATTGCATTTGTTTGTAGCTGTTACAGTAGTAATTTGGTCTTTGGAACACTGCCTAAAAAAGGCACCATAGGGGTGGCAAGAGCCCTGGCCAGTATCCAGAAACCCAGGGGTGATAGATGCAGGCCATCTCTGGCAAAGCATTGAGGCCTTGTCTTTATTTTGTACATCATGTTTGGTTGATGATGAAGGATTTACCGAAACCGGTACAACCATGTTGGTGTACGGTTATGTTATGTTGCTGTCTTGAATTTGGACATTAAATGAAGATTGCCTGATTCCAGGAGTTTAGTGCTTGCTTTTCTTTTTTAACTTTGGTTTGGTTTTTTAAGCCGTGCACCAGCCGTTTGTGCAGGAGGAGGTTTTGGACTTATTAAAGCATTGAGGTCTGTCAATTATGTTATCCCAAGCAGACCGATATTGGATCCCCTTAGAATGACACCAGAAATGTAGCCAATTGTTGAAATCAATCATTTTCTGCTTGTACTGTGGTATCATTCTGGGTGATTGTAGGATTCTGCTCAGGGCTAGGGTCATACCTGCCTGGGCTACATAATCCAAGCGCTCCTCCATGTCTCTTTTCATGTAGTCCAGGGTGGTACATCTCAGGTCATTCACACCCACGTGTACAATGACAGAGTCATATTTGTACCTGTTGTTGAGGGACCTGAGTGCATGCATTATGTGGCAGATCCTGGTGCCTGACAGGCAGCAGACTATTACTTTCTCCTTATTCAACCTAGTGAGTGGGCCATCAGTGTGCCTCACTATCGAGTCACCTATGACCAGTGTGTTGGGCATGCTGTTTTCCTTAGGGGCTCTGGTTGAGTGGCACACTGTTTAGGAGAGTTATGTGTCTCGTGAATAGTGTTGTGTTGTGGTGGTCAAGTGCATTTCTGCCTTGGAGGTCTCTGCTGTTTGCGTAGACTTTTATTGAGAGCCTCCACAAAGGTGGGTGTGTGGTTTGTGTTTTTATGTGAAGGCAGTGTTGGTGTGTGTTCTGGAAGGCTACGTGTTCCATGTGGTGTGGTGCAGGTGTTGGCCTTCTCCTCTTGACCAGCTCTTCCGGTCTTGGCTGGAGGGTGCATGGCTTCCACTTTGGATATATAAGTGCATCTGTCACAAGTCTGAGTGTTGGGAGGTAAGAGGACAGGGTGGTCAGTGTATATGAGGCAGTTGCCACATTGCCTCAGGATGTCCAAGTTCACCAGGTTAATATGAGAAAGCACAGGGGAACTGACCTTTAGACATGCCTGGAGGGGTGTTCATTAATAAGTACTGGAACTGTTTCCTTGTAGAACGTTTAGTGCTGGTAGCACTTTTGTGTGCTACAATTGCTACAAGAAGTCTGGTAAAGTGCTAGACTAATAAGCTAGTAAATGTGCAGGAGAGGAGAAAACTAGCAGATCTAAGGAAAAAATTGAAGAGCAGACTTTGGCACCACTCCGAAGCTTACAAACAGTCTTGGATACAGCAAATCTGTATCTGGACTAGAGTAGTTACAGGAAAGGTGGGAAGCAAGTGCAAATGTGGGCTTTTAAACCAGAAAGTTGAAAGAGATGGAAAAACTGCCCAAATGGCCAATAAACTACAATTTCTGGGCCAGAAACCACTCCTCTTGTGGTAGAAAGGTTACCTAATGCCTACCACTCTCATTGATAAGCTAGAAGGCTTCCCTCCAACACAGAAAGGCTTAGGGGGCTCAGAATCTTACATACAGTCCTGGATACAGTAAATCTGTATCTGGATTAGACTAGCTACAGGAAGGGCGTGAAAAGCGCAAACGCTGGCTTTTAAACCAGAAAGTCGAAAGAGATGGAAAAACTGCCCAAACGGCCAATAAACTACAATTTCTGGGCCAGAAACCACTCCTCATGTGGTAGATAGGCTACCTAGTGCTTACCACTCCCACTGATAAGCTAGAAGGCTTCCCTCCAACACACACATGGTGCATTAACCATTAAAAAATAATCAAACTCTGTCTTGTCACTACCCCATTAACAAAGTGAATCAAACAATAATGAATCCATTTTTGCATAAGAAACATTGATTTCATTTCTGATACCCCCAAGTAGGTGTTGTCATCATTCAAAATTTAAAACATCATGAATACATAATCATAATAATTCATAATGACAACACCACCCACTTTGTCAGGCTTCACGATCCATAGTTCTTTATTTGAAATTAGTTATTTTAAACAAGCATGTTTCCCAGAAGACAAATTATCACATCTTGTCATGACCCTTCAACACTTTCCTGAATTCTCCTTTACACATTTGCTTAAAAAAGGTGAACTACAGGATTAGAGGGTAGAGTAAAGGCACTTTTCCTTTTTAACATACATTTATTGGCATCGGTCAACTCCACCTCACTGTCAAAAAATGAATGCAAATTAAGCCCCCTAGTGTATAGTTTCAGATTAATAAGTAATCAAGCAATATCACTTCTAAATGTTGGCACAACAGTAAACCCCTTCTTGAAAAGGGAAAAATGATCCAGCCTAATTTGCAAGTCATTACAATTGTATACGCGAATTCCATCATGGCGTAAACACTGAGCCTGAAAAACCCCAACCAAATCTAATAGTTCCAATCCCCTGGATCTCCACTGATTGTGCTTGACACTGCCCTTTTTCTTCTACCATTGTGGAGCCCTTGTTCCTTCCTAATCACCCTGGGCTTGCCAGTTCTGATTTATAAATCTGTCTGAGCACCTCCGGGAGTAATTTTAAAAAAAATCATCAAAGTGACCACCTCACTATTACCAAGTTCATTCTCAAATACTCTAAAATCATTTTCCTTAAAAAAATGGTTATTACATTTAGGGACAGGGTACACACGTTTCTAGATGCATTTGTTAGAGTCCCTATCTAGCTTATGTTGTTTCTTTTCCATATTTTGTTCAAGTCCATCTAATTCTTTAAAAACCTTGCAATATTTTTTCAATATTTAAAGTAAACAGTGAATCTTTAACTATACTGTTATTGAGTTCAATAATGTCATTTTTAAGCCTGAGCAACTTACAGTCATTGTCCCATATCAAAATCCTCATAATTTCCATGCCAGTCCAGTCAAACAATTCTGTAAGGCCTTCACGCATAACCGAATCAGGTTCCGTATCCATTGGGTACTTCCAGATATGTAAACTTCTGAGTACCTGATTTAACGATAAGGATGGCACTGGAAGCCATGGTAATCTGTAGGCAGGGTGTTAGAACCAAGAACCGGAACACCAAGCAAACTTAGTGTAACTCATCAAACATTAAAAAATAAAAAAGCCCAATAAATTGTGAAAGAACATAAAAATCATACCCAGAACCCTTCCCATCCAGGAATTGAACCACAGTGCCAAAGACCCTGAGGCAGCAGTACTAACTACTGCTCTTCTGAAGTGCCTCTACAGCAACTTATTTAAAATGGTACTTGGAATTACAAATATATGAAAACACTGGTGGCTAGTCCAACTGCCTATTCAGG
Organism: Protopterus annectens; assembly: GCF_019279795.1. NCBI lineage: Eukaryota > Metazoa > Chordata > Ceratodontiformes > Protopteridae > Protopterus > Protopterus annectens. The sequence goes on along the minus strand of NC_056747.1, from coordinate 1,176,234,164 downwards.
TAAGGGGCATCTACAGGAATTAAGGAGCAGGTAGGCACAAGTAAAGACTGCTCATCATTGTTTTTACAGTCAGTAAGGTAGGGGAGCATGCATCAACCTTTCCAAAACTCCACCAGTAAATAGTTATTCTGACACCATATCTTGGTAGATTCATAAAGAAGTTGTCCAGAAACAAATGCTGCCAAACGACTTACTTGTCTATCACACAAGCAGTCACATACAATGAATCTGCTGGTAAACCAGTAAAATAAATTTGTTATTGGTATTATATTTCATATGTCAGCATTCATTTGTATCAGAAGTGCAAAGATTGCAGGAGATCCATCTAATAGCATTTTTCAGTGAATACCCTATCTACAAGTAAACACCTTTAATTCAATCCAGAGGAAATTATCATCAGAGATTCCATATAAGCCATTGGATAAGTTCAGCAAATCTACTAACCATGAACTGAAAGTAAATCAAACCAGGTATAACAAAAATCAAAAACATCCAGTAATACAACAACAGTACATCAATAGCAACAGGCAGAAGGTAAGTAATACAGAATTAACAAACTCAAGCAATATGTAAATGTTGATGGCATTCAGTACAGTTATGATAATGTGCGTTTTTGTTGTTTCTTTTTTCTTTTGTGTGTGTGTGTGTGTGTGTGTGTGTGTGTGTGTGTGTGTGTGTGTGTGTGTTTGCTTACTAAACATTGCTAGAGCTAGGGGTCACCAATACATAGTGTGAACATTCTAATTTTTACCCTTCTTCTGTTTCCACCTTACCCACAACATTTTTAAAAGGTTGTGATGGCTGTAGAAAATGTTTTACCTACTCGGAGCATCTGTACATTGAAGTCATCATCAAAATAGTTTATTTCTGCTCAGAACACTTTGGAAGACTAAAAGGCCGTTTAGTGGAACAGAAAAGGAAAAAGAGGGAGAGAGAGGGAGAGAGAGAGGGAGAGAGCATGATGAAAGTATGAGAAAGCAAAACTGTTACTGAAAGTGTGTGTGAGTGCATGTGTATAACTGTGTGTGTTAGAAAGAGAGAGAGCATGATGAAAGTATGAGAAAGCAAAACTGTGTTATTGGAAGTGTGTGCGAGTGCATGTGTATATCTGTGTGTGCATACACATATGAGAGAGAGAGAGAGCATGATGAAAGTATGAGAAAGCAAAACTGTGTTATTGGAAGTGTGTGCGAGTGCATGTGTATATCTGTGTGTGCATACACATATGAGAGAGAGAGAGAGAGCATGATGAAAGTATGAGAAAGCAAAACTGTTATTGGAAGTGTGTACGAGTGCATGGTTATATCTGTGTGTGCATACACATATGAGAGAGAGAGCATGATGAAAGTATGAGAAAGCAAAACTGTTATTGGAAGTGTGTGCAAGTGCATGTGTATATCTGTGTGTGCATACACATATGAGAGAGAGAGAGCATGATGAATGTATGAGAAAGCAAAACTGTGTTATTGGAAGTGTGTGCGAGTGCATGTGTATATCTGTGTGTGCATACACATATGAGAGAGAGAGAGAGAGAGAGAGAGCATGATGAAAGTATGAGAAAGCAAAACTGTTATTGGAAGTGTGTGCGAGTGCATGTGTATATCTGTGTGTGCATACACATATGAGAGAGAGAGCATGATGAAAGTATGAGAAAGCAAAACTGTGTTATTGGAAGTGTGTGCGAGTGCATGTGTATATCTGTGTGTGCATACACATATGAGAGAGAGAGAGAGAGAGAGAGAGAGCATGATGAAAGTATGAGAAAGCAAAACTGTGTTATTGGAAGTGTGTGCGAGTGCATGTGTGTATCTGTGTGTGCATACACATATGAGAGAGAGAGAGAGAGCATGATGAAAGTATGAGAAAGCAAAACTGTTATTGGAAGTGTGTGCAAGTGCATGTGTATATCTGTGTGTGCATACACATATGAGAGAGAGAGAGAGCATGATGAATGTATGAGAAAGCAAAACTGTGTTATTGGAAGTGTGTGCGAATGCATGTGTATATCTGTGTCTGCATACACATATGAGAGAGAGAGCGCATGATGAAAGTATGAGAAACCAAAACTGTGTTATTGGAAGTGTGTGCAAGTGCATGTGTATATCTGTGTGTGCATACACATATGAGAGAGAGAGAGAGAGAGAGCATGATGAAAGTATGAGAAAGCAAAACTGTGTTATTGGAAGTGTGTGCGAGTGCATGTGTATATCTGTGTGT